>NW_021604962.1:1335963-1400702 GCF_004785775.1 Grammomys surdaster
TGCTAGGCCTGAGACAGTGCTGGGAAGAGGTCTGTGCTAGGCCTGAGGAGGAGGCTCTTTCTCAAGCTTCCAGTCAGGTCATGCTGCCAACTACAGACCCCACCACAAAGCTTATCATATTTCAGCTGCAGAATGGTGTGAGGATCCAGACACCTGATGAAACCTGGCCACAGGCTTCTGAATCATGGAATCAATGTAGTAACAAGGTTTAGGGTAAATTAGACAGCTAATCACAACCACAAAGTTGACTGAACACACTGTCCCTTCTAGGAGCTAATGATATCAAAATGAAAGATGCAAAATCTACTTACATAAACAATATTCTATGGGGGACATTAAATTAGTAAGTTCTATAGTACAGAGTAAGAAGACAATGTTCTGGAGAAAATTAAAAGATTATAAAGTAGTGGCTTTTTGAGAAGTATAATTTCACACCCAGTAGCCGGTGAAGGGCTGACTCAGAGAGGGTACCATTTCAGCAAAATGTTAGAGGAGGTGAGGGGATAACTTGTGAGTAAAGAAAGGATAATGTCCATGCAATGGGCACAGAACGTGCAAAGGCCTGGGGGCTGGAGCTCTTTGCGAATTTGAGAAGCCAGAAGGTCAGAGTGACTGGGCCTAGCTTATAAAGAGGAGCTTTGTAAATGAGGACTTAAGTTTCTACTCTGAGCCCAGGGAAAGCAGCTCAGGGAAAGGCATGTAACTCTATTTCCATCCATAAGGAAGATATAATCTAATGGAGAGCATCTAAAATTGATGCAATGACTAACAAGAAATAACCTATAATTAGGTAAGAAGTGGCATGATTCAAAGCTAATACTATTCCTGCAGAGAAAGATAAATAAGGATGAAATAAACAGGAAGCACATCCTGTCTGAGGAGATGCAGTCCCTGAAGGTAGATATGAGAAGCAGCCATGCATTCTATGTAATATCACTTCCTATCTGTTTGGTATTGTACTGAGTAGTACATTAAAAACGCTACAGAAAAAGACTAATAAGATTCCGTCCTCACAGAGATGAAGTTAAACAGAGCATCAGATCCAGACAGAAAAATAGAACTGAGGCACCCCAGAGCCAGCATTGAGCTTAGACAGCACCAGAGATTCTGGTGCTTTAGTGGGACTTGAGGGGACACTGTAAGGTCTCATGTTGGTGACTATAGCAGATTAAATGTGCCATAGGGTCCAGATATGCCCAGTGCTCCCAAAAGTCTTCCCAGAAGACTGTGATGGTCATCTAGAGGTTGGGGAACATTTACCAAATACAGGCTGCTTTTATAGGATAGGGGAAAAGCTAGAGAAGTCAAGTCATTTTAAAGGCCATTTTATTAGATATGGCAACAGTATCCTGAAAGGAACCAAGCATGTTCTAGGGGAGGGAGAAGCATAACCAAGTGTGAAATGGTGTCCAAAGACAAAAGATTGGGTAGAGAAGAGATGTGAACCAATACATAGGCCAAAGGACCGAGAACCTGGGCTGATGGCGTCTGTGGTCAGCAAAAACAAAAGGAGAGTGAGCAGGTCTTTTGAAGCCACAGTTGGAGCCTCTTACCTTTTTAAACAAAACAAAACAAAACAAAAGAAACAAAAACAAGATAATACTACCTGATTTATCTCGGGGAGGGCTGGAATTTTGTTTCCTTGTTATTGTTCTGTAATTTGAAACACAGGAAACTATTCTGGCTACCTTTCCAGGAATTAGTTATGAAACTAATTTGTTTATTCCATCCTCCTGCTATAATCCACAAAGAGTTGCTTAGATTGGGAAATGGGTCCCTCCTCTAACAGCACCCTGAACACCTGTTAGGAAATGAGACCATGAAATTCCACCCCCAGCAGCACTTCCTGAAGCTCTCCGTGTTCTTTAGGCACACACTGGGTTTGGGAAGCTCTGCTCTAAAGGGTTTAAGAGTTCTTCAGAATAAGGGAGGTGGCTAGAACCAGGTCTGAAACAGACCAAGAGTAACAAATTAGATGCTCATGATTTCCATTGACTCAGTGAAAGCATTGCTACCCACATCCGCTCTCTTAGAAAACAAAGACTTGGCCTCTACTGCCTAATTTCCCTATCTTCTTGAACAGAGCTAAGAGCCCTGGGACTATTTCTAGAGAAGCAACTTCACAGCACCAGAACTAATAAAGGTTTAGCTACCCTGTAAACATCATCAGAGTTTCTTAAGAACAAAAAATAGAAAAACTCATGATTAGAGCTATTAATAAAACCACATGGACCCTTATGTATGACGGGCAAGGTGCTAAATCAGTCACAAATCTTTCTTAAAATAATTTAGGAGAGGGGCAGTTACAAATCTCTTTCACAGGTGAAGAACACAACTTAGAAATGGAAAGCAAATTCACCAAACAAAATAAATAAAAATTGATCATGGGCTGGACCTCTGCACATATGTAGCAGATGTGCAGCTTGGTTTTCATGCAGGTCCCCCAACAACTTGAGAGGAGGTGGGGGTGGGGATTGTCCCTGACTGTTGCCTGTCCTGTCTGCAGATCCTGTTCCCCTAACTGAACTGCCTTGTCTGGCATCAGTGGGAGAGGATATGCCTAGTTCTGCAGTGATTTGAAGTCCCAGGGTGGGTTGATACCTGGGCGGGGGGATTAAGGAGTGGGCAGGCTTCTGTTTCTCAGAGAAAAATGGGAGGAAGGAGGAGAGGAGGGGCTGTGGGGGGAACTGAGAGGAGGGCTCCCATAAGGATGTAAAGTGAATAGATAAATTAATTAATTAAACAAATAAATAAATGGGAAAAACCTAATCACTAAATTTTAGTAGGATTCTAATGTTTGGAAATCTATTGAAAAAAATGATAGTTTTCTTAAAGCTTTAATAATCAATAATTTATGAGTCAAAATTCTTATAAAAATAAGGTTTGAATGTTCAAGTAGAGCATCTATGAAAATCACAACAAGGACATAATTAATAATATTCAAAATATGCATGTTAGGGTGACTCAAATGCTTCAAATTTAGGTCTATAGTAACATAATCCTTAGAAGCATAGGTAGAAACAATAAATCTTTATAGAAAGAAATCTTTAGCTGCTACTTTAAATTTTCCGATACTCCATGAGTTTTTTATTTTTATTTTTAAATCAAATCATAATTTTTCTTATTCACATAGAGGTTATAAACACAAAAAGGCAGGATGTGGGGAAGGGGATGACACCAGAGCGTGGGTGTTCAGGGGGAGTACAGATATCTTTCAGAACTGGGTATCGGCTGGGTGAAGGTTCAGGGGACAGGTCACTATGACTCTGCCTATGATTCACTTGTCCTTATCTAAGTTGGTACTATCCACCAAGGCTACCTATTTACAAGGTCTATGACTACTCAGGCTGGTAAATTTCCACAAAAGGTGCCTCTTTACATTAGCTTATAGCTATCTGTTTCAGTGTTTTGTCACAGAGACCCAAGACTTTGTGTTAGCATACATGTATGACAGGCCTATTGCTGATTTTAGGCCTATGGCTGATTTTAGGCCTTCGGTGTGTAAGCAGGGCTGCCCCTGACATCTCCTCCCTTCTCTAAGTATAGAAGGGCTGTGGTGATTCTAATCTTGCGAAGGTGGGGATAGAGGCCTGACCTCCAGTAATTGAAGGGGACCTTGTAATGGCTCTGAGGGCCATACCCATCCCGATGTCTTTTTCCTACTCGAGTTTTAATGACAAATAAATATTGCAAGCTTTAGTTGCCTTTCTGAATAAAGAATGACAGCAAAACTGAATGTCTCAGTCTATGGGGCACTATATAGTCTTTCTATGTGCATTTTGTTTAAGCTATACACAGTCTTCACAAGTGACATTTTAAAACAGTTTTTATGCTCATATTTATTTTGTATAGGGAGGTGGGTGTGGAGGTGAGAAAACATACTGAGGAGTCAGTTAGCTCCTTCAAACATGTGGACGGATTCTGGGGTATGGAAGTCAGGCTATCTAGCACACATATCCACTGAGGAGTCTCCAGGCCTTCACTAAGCTGACCACAATGAACGTCAGTACTAGCACAATCTCCATCTTAATCTCCATTATTGTCACCACGTGTCTTTGATTTCATAGCTGCTGGAGTGGGTTTGGCTGTCTCTTGAGTACAAGCAAAAGTGGAATGCTTTGAATGGACTGGAGATACTAAGCGTCCAAAGGTCCTTCTCTGCAGACTTGAACAGAGGGCTAAAGGTTATCATCTTAAGTACTGCTGGGACACCAGGCTCCACAGTGAGTAAAGGAAGTGAGTGGCTACAGTTAATTCCTCGTGGATTTAAAGGCACTTATTTGTAAAAGCAACTGCAAACAAAACATTCAAAAGGAATGAGAGATCACTGAGATTTCTCCTAATTCTGAATTAGTTTTTATTACATTTCTTTAGGAAGAAATTGTCTTTTAAATTTCTCAGTACTTTCTAAAAATGTGAATACTCATAGAAGGAGAGACAAGAACAAACATAAGACACATACAGCTATGTTAATTTCTATGTCACAGACTTTTTTTTCTTTTGCAATGACCCATTGAACATATTTTTTAAAACCTGTTTGTCTGCGTCATGTAATCTTTATCCAAAACTAAAATGAGAGCCAAACTCACCTACTTCTTAGTAGAGTGGCAATGCTTAGCTTTCTTGTATCCCAGAGAGTGGAAAGCTGATTGCTTACAAGTCTCCGATCTTGTTTAGGAATACCTCCACAAAACTGATTAGGTAAATTCCCCTGGCATCCTCTCTTTATGTAAAAATACTGTTGCTCTGCGGGGTGTTTCGTAAATGTGTGAGTGCCCTCAGAGAGCTCAACCCAATTCCCACAGAAGTAGTCCCAGCCAACTGACTGCTCCCAAGGCTCCAGGATGTGGACGCAGGAGACAGAGTTCCTGACGCAGCTTGGGAGTTGTGACGCCTCAACCAGAATTCCCATAGTGGCCCCCACACCACTAGTGTGGGGGCAAGGCAGAGAGGTTCCTCAACCCAACTTTTATAAATAACCCTTACATTTATAACAAAAACAAACTCGAAACCAAATATAAACACAACAACGAAAAATGTTCCCAGCTCTCCAACAGCATCTGCCCTACCAGTGAATACAAGCTTCAGTAGCGGGCAATTCAGCAGGAAATAAACCCAGGGAACACCACTTTATCCGTTGAGCTACAAACAAAACCCCACCACAGTGATCTAGTTATCAAATCAATGCCACTTCCTTTCGTGGCCACAGTTCAAAGAGCAGTTTTTTTCTCTTCTTGAGAACCAAGCAGCTGGAGTCCCCAGATTGGTTGACGACATCCAGCCCCCCTCCCTATCCGCAAGGCCTCCAGGGACCAGCTGGGCTACCGTTATCTCCATCCCACAGACTCACAAGTCTCACTATGGTCCTCATTCTACCCGGTTGCCCTGGAGCCTTACGCCCTTCCCCGCTCCTGCTGCATAGCCCGGCCATACCTGCATCTCCCCATCCGGGATCGCCACCCCAAACACCGGGATTGTGCGGGGACTGCCGGTCTTCGTTCTTCCGCCCGCTTCGGCGGCATCGGCCGCCGCGGCGGAGGCCTCCGCGGTGGACATGGCTCGGGTGGGCGCCTGAGGTTAGGTGCGTCCGCAGCCACGGGATCACGAGCCCTGGCAGAAAATACGCTGTGCAATCTGAGCTAGGGAGGAGAAAGACCCAGAAAGTCCAGTCGTGACCCCCGCCACAGCAACATAGCGGACATCAACTGCTGTTACTGTCCACAGGAGAACCAAGGCACCCAGCACGCTCCAGTTGTTAACACAAGCCCGAGCGTTGCTAGGGGCGGGGCCTACGGAAGCCTGGAGAGACAAACTTCACCAAAGGAGCGTCTGCGGGTGTGCAGCGCGAGAGACAAAGGAGAGCAGTGACTGAGACCGCGGTATGCACCTAATGTTTCAGTCTTGTAGCGATGGC
Organism: Grammomys surdaster; assembly: GCF_004785775.1. Classification (NCBI taxonomy): domain Eukaryota; kingdom Metazoa; phylum Chordata; class Mammalia; order Rodentia; family Muridae; genus Grammomys; species Grammomys surdaster. The sequence continues at coordinate 1,341,878 of NW_021604962.1, forward strand.
CCTTGCTTAATAAGTATCTGTGTGGGGCGGAGGAGTAAGAGCTGGAGGTGGGATGCGTTCAGACGGATGTGATTGGCATAATGTTGAAAGCCTAGCACGTTACCCTTTCTCCAGAGATAGGACCAGTCAGTGTAGCTTAAATACCCAGATTTTTATCTTTTTTTTTTTTTTTTTTTTTTTGTATTTTAGTGGCCTAACTGGACAGTTAGACAAACAAAGAAGGCATCGCACATACTCTTGAAAATCTTCCGAGCAGTAGAGTGGTTGGGTGTCTAGTATGGCCTGGGGTGGAAAGTTCACATTTTGCAACCGGAGAAAAACACTGAAATTCTTCATGGGATGGGTTCTTCTACTTGACAAATCAACAGCCCAGCTTTGTAATTGTTTTTCTACGATGGCATATATTTTATTCATTAGTAGTTGATAATCAATAGGGACGGACGTTCTCAAACACTTCATACTCAGTCACCTTGTGATCTCTTGAGAGTATGAACTGCATGCCACCATCTTCAGAAGGCTTACTCTATGCAAACAGCCTGGCCTGATCTTTCCTAGGAAACCTGTATTCCTTTTGTTGTTTTGGATGCAACGCTATGTAGCATGCTTCGTTTTTTTTTTTTGGGGGGGGGTCTCACTGTATAGTTAGTGGGTTAGTGGTATTTATTGATGAAGCAGCCCAACCATGTTATGCTACTGAGACTAAGGCAATTAAAGGAGATTTGTACATAGCCACTAATTTGCTCACTTGCTGAGCAAGGGTGCAGCTGTGTATCCCCAACCTGTGAAATGCATGGTGTAAACACCTCCTCTGGCTCTGGTTTGCTTTTCTAGTGAGTTCCCACGTGATGGTGATGTAGTTGGTCTAAAGGCCATATTCTTGGTCCTTCTAGTGAATATCACAGTAGGTACTCAGTAAGTGTTCATTAAAATTTCAAGATTAGATTTTGATTTAAGGTAAAATGAAATCATTATATAAATTATTCAGATTAAGCATTCTAGACCCTTGCTATGCAAAGTGGTTTCCATGGACTTCCTAGCTGCATAGCCATTAGAGGCTCGCCAGGAATGTAGAATTCTGGACCTCCTAGTGTAAATACTGAGTCAGAATGCCCATTTTAACAAGTGTTCATGTAAAACTGAGAAGCTCATGATGTGTATGTATTTTTGTTATTATTGCTTTGGAACAGCTTTACCAAAGTTAGCCATCTCTAAAGAAAAACAAAGGAACAACCACTTCGGGTTATTTCTGTGTGCCAACTGACTTGGTAACAATCATTTGTTTTATTGCATTTTCTCCCTAGAAGTGCATCAGGGTTTAAGTTTGTAAGAGCTCTGACTGTTTAAATGTGTGCATTTAACTTTAATTACTATTCATTGGTCCTTGTATATGATAATGCAGGTGGACACAGATGATAAAAGGATTGATGACTACTGAGATATTCAATTACTTCAACATAAGATCAATTAATAGTAGAGAAGCATGAGAAATAAGGTCTACCTAGAGAATAGCAATGGTTCAATGTTTCCATATATTGGCCATCCTGCAGAATGTAACATCAGAAAGATATGGATTAGTGCTTCTTGGAAGCACGTGTAGATGGAAAACAAGGTTTTCATATATCTAAATGCAATTTGTTCATCTGCAAGTAATGAAGTTAAACGTAGACTTAAATAAACAAATTCAATATTAATGTAATTCTTCCCATTTTGTTTTTCACCCTGCCTCATTAGCATGTTAGCAAAATTGTACTTATTCATTATCATGAATTAAGAACATTTTGTAAGTATTTTAAGTTACATATGAATTTAATTCTCTCTAAACAAATGCTGCTTATCCTAAATGTTCAAAGATTATTACCTGCTGAGACAAAGTAGTTTGCTTTAGGGAACTTTTATAGCATTATATTAAATATTATTAATATAGTGGGTTAGCTTTTGGGGAAATTTCTAGCAGAAGAAATACATATAATGCTGGAATTTAATTTACTCATATGCTTTAAACAATCTTTCATATTAACTTGGAGTTGCCTACAAACTATCATGTCTGACAGATCCGCTCATGAAAATGTATGCATGATAAATGGAACAGAAAAGACTAGTAGAACAGCTACCCCCCCGAAGCCAGTTGCTGAAAGTGTATCAGCAGTAATTCAGATTCCAGGTAGAAGCCAGGGGAACTGTTCATATGTAGAAGACAAATGAAGTATGCAGTCATGGAGGAAATGAATTTACAAACACCAGACAAAAAAAAAAAGCAAAAACAAAACAAACAAAAGACCTGCTTCCACCAGATCAACTCTTCAGCTTTTGACACAGGAGTATCCCTATGAAGTGAAAACATTCCTGCGCATCTAGAACACATTGCATTGACTATGCACTGTGCTTACATGGTAGAAGGCAAAATGAAGGCCCCTAAATGCAGGTCTTTATTGTAAAGTAGGATTCACGCTTATTCCAATGACATCAGTTACTCAAGTTGTAGAAATGACCTCGCTTGTTTTGATTCCATAGTCCTTGCATTTATTATTGAAGTCTGCAGTAACAAATGCTATGGATCAGGTAGCTTAAAAACAAAGATTTTCTAACAGCCCTGGAGGCAGGAAAATCAAGACCAAGACTTTGTGTAGAATTTTTTCTTGGCTTGCTATTTTCTTCCCTTTTCTTAATGTGGCTTTCCTTCTGTCCATGTCTGTTTTCTACTCAAAAGGATGTCAATCATGTTGGACTAAGACCCACCCATTTGCTCTTACCCCAGTGATCTCTTTAAAGGCCAGTCTCCAAATACAGTCATTTTTTGAGGTGGTTGGGGGTTAGGACTTCACCATACAAGTTTTGGAAGATACAATTCAGTCCATAATAAATCTCACCATCTTTTAAGTTAAAATAAGAACTCTTATGAGCCAGGCGGTGGTGGCGCATGCCTTTAATCCCAGCACTTGGGAGGCAGAGGCAGGCAGATTTTTGAGTTCGAGGCCAGCCTGGTCTACAGAGTGAGTTCCAGGACAGCCAGGGCTATACAGAGAAACCCTGTCTTGAAAAAAACCAAAAAAACCCCAAAAAAACAAACAAACAAAAAAGAACTCTTATGAACAGACTGAAGAACACACTATGTTTAGTTAAAGCCAGACTGGTATTCTCACCTGTAGAACACTGATAATTTCCAGTGTCTGTTAATTGCGATGCTACTTTAATATCTACTTCTATACACTTGTTCAGTATGAATCTGTCATCGAGCCTCTCAACACAATCTGGATTTTGAGCTTGCAATGTCTTATGCCTACAACTGCAAAGATCATTTTATTTCATACTTCATTTGCCAGTCAACAACTCTACTTGTGCTTTCCTGTTTCCTTAGCCTTCCATAAACACGCAGCAGGCATCACTTTACCTGGGACTGTTATTCCTGGGAAGGGGAAAGGAAAACAAGTAGGTGTTGCTAAACCTGGCTTTGGACAGGTATAGTTAATTGCTTGGTTTTATAGGGTATTGCCATGAAGGTCTGCCGAACTGCATTTTGGAACATTCCATCTGGAGGAAACAAATGGAGAATAGATCTACTAGAGCAATTTTATGTTGTGTCTCCTCAGTCAGGGTCTACCCTTGATTTGGCCTGCTGTATTAGGAAAATAAACAGGCCATGTAATACATGTACCATACTTAAAATACCTACGGTAAAAGGTTATTTATTGTTTGCCTGTAACTCAAATTTCACTGAGAATCCTCTTCTGGTAATCTTGTCAGGATACACACTCAAGCATCTTCATGCAGATCCACACAGAGTCCATTTCTCCTGCTCTGCTGTATGTAAGGGACTCCTCCACACAAAGCCATGTGACAGCGGAAGTGGCAGCACCCTAGCAACTTCTCCTTAGGAGGACAGGGCAGCTCTGGACCACTGGCCAGGATGCAAGCCAAGAAGGGGAGACAGTGATGGTGAGAGGTCCAGGCAGGAATAAATCAGCACAGAAGAGAGAAGTGGTGTAATTTTCTATAGAAATGAGTTGTGTCTCTTTAAATATCTGCTATAGAACAAACTGTATTAGACACCTGGCACTTAGCAACACATAACACTATATTCCTGTCTTACAGAATAGCTAAAATATTGTAGGTATCCTCATCTAAAAATGCTCAATAAAATGAAATAATCGTCATTGAACAGAATTTTCCTAAATGACCACTTCTGTGAAAACAGGGTCCCCTATCCAAGCAAGGCTATCAGTTGGATTGCTTTCTGGATGTCGTTTTAAAAGCAAAGACAAAAATATTAGATGGAACATTCAAATTATTCAATAAGATAAAAAAGCAAAATTAATAAAATGTTAAATAATACCTTTAATTGAAATGTTTATAAAGCAGATCTATGATAATGACATAAAATCATGGTGTATAATTTAACAGCAACTTGTTCCAGGATACAGGCCTTTAGCAAAAATGACTACAAACACAAAGAGTAGAAGTCAATACAAAATAGCTAATGAAAGATGGAGGGAGACAAGTATAATTAATTAACAACAGAATATCAATTTTAATATAAATTGTGTATGAGCCTTTAAAATCTTTTAAAACTAAGGATTATTACAGTCTAACCTATTCAGGAATGTTAGATTCATATCGTGAGAAAGAACTGGCAGGGCTAAAATTTACATTTCACCAGAACATAGAAACCTAAATTTATAATGGTTTAAACACAGGAAGAAGCAGAGGCTTGTCTGTTTGCTAGTCTCTCCTCAGCCTTTTCAGCCTGTTGCCCTGACCCTCTGGGGACAGCTGTTTATCTTCAGCCTCATCAGCCAGACCGAGGGCCCGTAAAAAACACACCAAGTTCCTTTGAGCAGAGAGAGCCTGCTCTCATCCCAGGGTCACTTCTCAGTGAGTCACAGAGATTAGTCACAAGGACACCTAGCTCCAGGAGTAACAGTGAATGGCTGTCTTCAGTAGCTCCAGGGTGAGGGAGGAAGAGACCAGACCATGAATGATGAACATCTGTGATCTGTGAAAAGCCTCAGAGGGAGATCTCTGCAATCTCAAAATCGGACAAAGCACCTGCCTTTCTTTGTGTATGTCTAGTTAACAGGAGAGTCCCTAAGCTACCAGGAAGATTCCTAGTCTGCCTGCATGGTAGATCAGTGCACAGTGGAAATTTAGTGACTTATGAAGTTAAAAAAACAATCCAACAGTTCATAGTATAGATCTCAGGCTAAACCAGAAGCCCTGTTTTATCACATGGCTAGAACCCCTGAAAACCTGAGCACTTTATAACACTCAAAAGTAGTGAAGAGCCTGTTCAGTCCTGGGGTTCACAAGAACAGATAGTTTCCACTAAACTCACTACACTTTCATTTAGATGAATAATGACGGAATAAAGACAGAACAGATGATGGAAATGTCCTGCTGAATTCTGATCGGTGGAGGGTTGAGCACCTCATTTTCCTGACATGGCACAGAATCCTTACAGTGGACTACATGCCTTACATTCTGTGTAGTGTTGCTGTGTCGTGAATGGACAGAACAATTTCTCTTCTATTTCAGTCTGCTTGCACATTTCAAAGCAGGATTTTATAGATTCATACAGGTATATTTAGCTGCTCACACTATAGTTATGAATTACATTTATGATGCTTACATTTTAAGTGCCATGTTAAATACCTAAATTTTATAAATAAGCCTCATTTGAGGAGGGGACATTATGGAATATATTACTAAACAGCGTAATGGCATACAAAATTTAAAGTAAGACTTTTGTTATATTACATAACAGATAAATAGTAGCAAAGTTGAATATATTCTTTTTTCTTTTGTCTTTTCTTTTCACTTTTTTGTTTTAAGGCAGGGTCTCTCTCTAAATATAGCTCTGGCTATCCTGGAATTCACTGTGTACATCAGGTTGAATATACTCTTGAAGTCCCTTTAAAAGTAATTTTCATAATCTGACTGTAAGTAGGAACATATTTTTATCATCAAATTAATAATTAATTTTGAAGGTAAAATTCTTCAATTTGAAGTTATGCTTATTTATAAGATTCAGGCAGTTTAACATGAACTCATCAGCCACCCTCTGTAATGTGCAAAATAATTAGCTCTGATAAATAATCATAATTTACTCATACTTTATAGTAATGTCTTAAAATTTAAATAGAAATCTCATGTAGATTATCTGAGCTAAAGTTCAGTGTATCTTCTTAAAATGGATGAATACATTTATATTTAAATGTGATTTTAATGTTCCTAATAAAAGAAAAAAGAAATCTGCACAAAAGCTGAGTAGCATGATACATGTTATATGGGGTTTTTCCCTCATAGGAAAAGTTATTTGGCTGTCATTACAGGGGACTGAGACAGGGTCTGTTTTCTACAGTCCTATCACTTCCTCTCTCATACCTCTCAACACAAACATTAGCAAACACATTTCCAGTCCTCTTAAAGCCTCCCTATCCTCCCTCCACCCCTATAAAGTCTTAATTATATTTCATTAACTGTGTGTGTGTGTGTTTGTGTGTGTGTGTGTGTGTGTGTGTGTGTGTGTGTGTGTTAGAGAGACACAGATAGAGGGAGGTGAGAGACCATCAGTGTGCATGTCAGACGACAATGAGTCTGTGCTCTGACCCCGTGTCCATCCCAGGGGTTAGACTCCTCCATCCCAGGGTTCAGGCCTTTCAGCATTTAGAATTGCAATGATTGTATTACATTTATTCTAAAAACTAAAGCTATCAATTTTTGTAGCATTCCAAAAATGTGTCATTTGAAATTATACTCATAACTTTCACATAATTTCATATTTTCAAAGGTCCCATGTATGTATACTAGCAGTATTTTTATATGAGCTACCTATCATATACATAACAATATACTTTAGCTGGACAGTGGTGGCACATGCCTTTAATCCCAGCACTTAGGAGGCAGAGGCAGGCGGATTTCTGTGTTTGAGGCCAGCCTGGTCTACAGAGTGAGATCCAGGACAGCCAGGGCTACGTAGAGAAACCCTGTCTCGAAAAAAACCAAAAAAAAAAAAAAAAACTTTAATCATCTAACTTTTAGAAATATTTCATTGTATTTCCACATTCAGATGCCTTAGAATGAAGTTCAAGAAATAAGCAAGAATTAAAAACACATTGCTATTTTTTACTAATTCATGACAGTACCTGTATGTATGTATGTATGTATGTATGTATGTATGTAGACATTGTCTTGCTGCATACTTCTGGATGGTCTGGAACTCATAATGTAGACCAGGCTAGTCTCTAACTCACAGAGAACTGCCTGTATCAGCCTTCCGAGTGCTGAGACTAAAGGCATGCACCACCACACCCAGCTTGTAGGCATTTATTGTTACGTCATTACTCTAGTACTGAATTCCTACAAAAAAGGATTATGATTAATATAATGAAGATGAGGTGTTCAATATTACAGTTGGCCAAGAAGGCAACATCAAAGAATAGTGGGCAATTCCCCAGACCAACAATGCAAAGATAGGAAAACAGACACTGGTAGGAAAGATAGGTTCCACAAAAATAAGAGTCCTTTTATTTCTGATGGTTGGATTCAAGTCAGTAGGTAACTGTAGAGGCAATACAATTTTAGGAAGAATACACATGATTACATCTTGTCTGGAACTTTTACTATAGTAAATTTGGAACATATGGAGAAAATGTAGTATATCCTAAGGTTTGAACAAAATGCAATTTACACATGGAAGACCAGCTCTGACAATTTTGTGAATTATATGTCCAGAGACACATAATCATATAGATTTATAATTAACCACTTGTCCTAATAACCTTTGTGCTTAAAAATGGCTTCCTACTGAATGGTAGTAAAGGCAGGAAGGCTTCTCAGGAGGAGCAAAGGAGATGGCCACCTTATGGGAACATTAAAGAGCTGTAGGGTCTCCACAGTTCATCCACAGTTAGGCCTTCTCCCTGCTCAGTCCTTCACTGCACTTGGAGGCTTTGTGCTACTTTGGGTTTCCAGGCAACTCTGGACTACCCACAAGCAATATTAAAATTACGACTGAGATACTTTTAGGCATCCTTTGATGCACACGACACACTCTAAGACTGCCTATGACTACACAAGAAAGGAACCATCTCGGCTGGCCTCTCGAATGAGGTGCATGGCGATGGGTGGGGCAGGGGTTGTGTGTAATGATGTTTATAACGCCGTGGCTCCTGACGGTGACTCCCCAGGATGAAGGCTCACCCTGCCACATCCTCACTGTGTGACCTGAGGCAAATTTAACTTTCCCATCCTTCAGTTATCCATGGGGAAAATGAAGATAACTATTTCATGGGTTCGTTGTAAGTATTAAAGAGGACAAGAGTTTAGAACCATTCCACACTCCCTCAGTGGATGTCAGTAAAATCCCACACAGGAAGGGTGGTGACTGGCCAAAGTAACAAATACAGACTGATGTGTAACAATTACTTTCATTGAAATTAAAGGCAGGTCCACAATTCCTGGGGTTGGTCCTTTATTCAGGGTACCAGCTTGGGAGGTCCAGCGTCACTGACATAAGTAGGAAACTGGAATGGCTCTGTATGTGAGAGACTAAAGCCCTCGTGAGCTGTGCATTAGCAGTATTAACGTTGCGTCTCCAGCGCACCACGGTCAATTCAGCTTTAGGTTTGTCTCTAATTCCTTCTCACATACTCACACTGCTCTGTGTAACGGATAACATGCTTCCGGTCTCGTTTTTACGAAAGCGGAAGATTGCTCCTGCGTACCCCCTAGAGATGCTAATGTAATGTGCCCCTCCTCAATAATATATGTCTATGCATTTCTGCTCCTTAAATTGGATAATAATTAAACTCTTTAGCCTGGGGGTGGGGGGTGGGAAGCATATCCACTGAGTAATGTTAAAAGCTTCTAGTTCTGCTGTTTTGCCAAGTGTTCTAAACGTTATATCTCATCTGTATTATTAACTACAAATATTTCTGCCCAACTATGCAATACGGTTAGAAGAACAACAGTGTTACAGTTGCACAAAGGAAAATCCTCCCGGATTGTAACAATAGATGTGGACTACAAAACTGCATGTTGGAAAAACATGACATTTATAAAAATTAACTTGAAGAGAATCCGATCTCTCTCTCCGCTGAAATCTCACTTCAGGTTTCGGACTGCAGCCAATTGACAGTCTGTTAACAGGGATCTCGGTGAGGGCTTAAAGTAATGGCATGGATGGAAGTGTGCGTGGCGTCCATCCGCGAGCACCTCTTGTCGTCACATCACTGTGACCCTCTCTGGGGACAGATGAGGAACCGCTCCTCCCATTCCTTCCTCTAGAAACTGGCTCTTTTCCCAGCCCTTTTTAATTCGTTTTAGCTTTCGGCTTATGCACGGGAGGAGTAGCATCATCTTACCCAGAATTACAATGGAGGGCAAAACGAGGGCAAGAACGAAGTTTGGCGGTGTGTAAAAGCGATAGTATTCTTCCGCAAACGCGCGCTTCCATCCGTAGATTAACACGTGAAAGGTCGTGATGAGCAGGGCGACGTAGCCAAGTGTAGACTTGAGATGGTGGAGGAAGAGAGAAGAGGTTCATTACTCATTCACGTAACAACCTGTGCAGATACCCTGTTTATGTTTCAATTTTAGGTGACTGATCTACTGTCTTCTGCATTGAGTAATTTAAGGAGGTTGCATAAATTCCATATACACTTATTTACAGTGAGCAATCTTACACAAATCAGATCATGTTGAATAAACTGAATAATCTCATTACTTAATTTATTATATCACAAGGTTTTCCATGCCTTATCAAAACACATCATGAATATTATGTGATCTTTTATTGAATGGATACAGTTTAATCCTTCTTTTGTGTTGATCATTCTGATCTTGAATTTCTTCAAGTATAAATAATACCACTGTAGACCTCTTATATTCTGATTTATATCCTAGGACTGGTTCTACTACTACGATTATAGTGATCAGAACACCTAGCTTTTTCTAATGGTATAGATATGCATGGTGTCCATATGCTTTATAAAGGTTTGTACAGCTGTCACTGTGGCACACAACTATGATCCCAGGACTAGGGAGGATGAAAAAGAGGACTACAAGTTCAAAGCCAGCCTGATCTACATCACTAGTCTGAGGCCAGCCTGGGCAATATAGTGAAACTCTGTGTCAACAAACAAGCAAACTAGTTAGTGGTAGAGATTATCCAAATTGCTATATGTTATGTATAAAACTGTAACAGTTTAAAAACAGGTATATACAGATGTGTGCATAAACATAGATACAACATTAAATACTAAAGAACAATCACTTGAGTACACACACACACACACACACACACACACACACGTAAACATTACAAACATAGATCGTAGTTAATAAGAAAACATGATAAAATTTGAGTATTACTATGTAATGGTGGGTAACAATTCAAACATGTGGCCATTGACCATGATAAAAGAGATGACTAAAAATGCTTTAGTCGGTCATTTTATAGGTTAAACAGTTACCAGTTTTCAGTTCCCTAAATTATTACATTAAGGTTGCTTACTTTGACAACTAGTTTATATCAGTATAGTGATGTAATGTCTAAGTTCACTAGGAGAATGTCAGCTTTCTAGCAGGCAAGATGTTTGCATTTACTTGTCTAACTTTGTGATGATAGGTGTCTGTCTAGCACCTTCTATCAGAAGGCCTTCATTTCCTTTCAGCTGTGATCAAAGGGAGAAAACGAATTTAGACAAGGGTTGGCCTTAATTAGAATAAGATTCCTGCATGGCTTTAAAGGGGTGGCTTGGAGGGAAGTGGTGGGGAGTGTAAATAATAAAGACACATTGTGTACTTATATGGCATTCTCAAAGAATAAAAATATCATTTAGAATTCCCCTAAAGCAGCCAGGCATGTGGTATACACCTTTAACTGCAGCACTGAGGAGGGAGAGGCAGGAAGATCTGAGTTTCTGGTCTACAGAGCAAATTCCAGGAAATTCTAGGACAGCCAATACCACATAGATAAATTGTCATACCACTTCTCCATTCACTCCCCCAAAAAACAACAACCCCCCCAAAAAAAACAAAAAAACTTAATAGATAAGAGACAAAATAAAACTTAGTATAATCCATTTGGATCAGAAAGTACAGACTGTGGCCATATAACTAGAATCCCAAATTGTATGTATGTATGTATGTATGTATGTATGTATGTATGTGTGTATGTATGTGTGTATGTATGTGGATATGTATAATATATACTTAAATATGTAAATGTGTTATACAGGTATTAATGGAGATGAACATAAGCTTTTTAAAGAACTCAAGTGTTCTTTGACATTCTTTACAGATACTCTTATGCATTAGTTTGTGATTGACATATTAAAACACATTAACAAGATTTACAAATCCAGTTGCTTGTCACAATCCATTGGCATACTTACCTAGCATGACTGTGCTTATAACTGTGTGTGTGTGTGTGTGTGTGTGTGTGTGTGTGTTCATTTGCCTATTAATAAATTGACTTTCAACATTGAATTTGACCTAAGCCCACTTCTCTCTTTATTCTTAACATGATAGACAAGGTTATGTTATGATGTACTGGCCTTTCCCTTACTGAACTGGCCTTTAGCTACATGTGTCATCTGAACTAAATATGCAATTAAGGCCCTCTTCTTAGATGGTGCATATTTAACATTGAACTTGACAATGAAACTCTCTGCTGCCCAATGCGGAACCAAACAAACCCCCGTATACCTGAATAAAACTGAACTCCCTCCAGTTTAAAGCGTTGCTCACTGAAGGGATAGAAGTGACCGCCAGCAGGGACAGTAAGCCCAGGCTCATGATGCCAAAGGAGATGTACATTTCGATCCTCCAAACCTCTTCTTCATTCCAAGCATTTTCAATATTTGCATGAACCTAACAAGGAAACAAATACAAAGTTCCTTTACTTATCAGAACTTTAGCTGATTCTACACATCGTTAACTCTTGGTCAAAGCAAAACCAGGCCATTTGAGATCATCTTTAAGATTAACAGCACTGATTCAGCCTGATGAACCACTGTGGAGAACCTGTTCTTATTATTCCAGACATAGAGAAAAGGGGAGAAAGTGTTAAATCAAAACACGACTAAGATGCCCTCCTTTTCAAGCCTGTAAGGGGGTGCGGGGGGTGGGGGTGGGGGTGGGGCTAAGTACGACATCAGGTTCACAGTGAATCACTACTGCAGTCCAAGACAATGGAATGCCAGCTGGCTGCTTCCCGAGGGACAGAAAGAATCTGTAGTTAGCCTCAGTTCTCAGGTGCTTTTACAGGCTGGTATACATGTGGCTGAATGTTTTGGGTACGCTTTACTAAGTTTAACTTAGAAGCCAGGCAGGGACTTCAAAGTTACCTTCTTCCTCACCCAATGTTAATGTCTCTTTCTTACCCTTCTTTCCTGGAAACCAAAAAGTCCTCAGGATAAGGATATGGAGTTGAATTATCTGTCCACTTGAATTACTCCACTAATATACCTTCCAAACTCCGAACGGCTTCATTGATTTGCAGTATTTTTTTTTAAATCCTTCCCTTATATTGCTAATATACATTAGTCAAGTATGACTTAACTGTGAATTTATAGCAATCTACATAGTGAATACTTCTAGAATTATTTATTCATGAACAATATAATTAGAGCATAAATCAAGAGTTGGACTCTTTCAGCTGAAATTGTGATTTAAATATGCATCTATAAGTGGAAGAAAACACATTCTTAATACCATCTTAACTTTGTCCAGTTTTAGTTAACAAAACATCCTTATTAAAAAAAAAAAAAAAAAGCTATCCCTACCAACATCCTGAAAGAGCCTTTTGGGCTTCTATGCTGAAAAAGCTCTAATCAAATTCCTGTTTACTAGGTATAGTGGCTCATGCCTTTAATTCTAGCACTCACAAGGCAGAGGCAGGCAGGTAGGTCTCTGTGAGTTTGAGGCAAGCCTGATTTATATAGAAAGTCCTAGGCCAGTGAGGGCTACATAGTTAGACCTTGTCTCAAACAAAACAAAACAAAACCTCCTAAATATATTCCTCTCCAGTATCTACACAACTATACAGAAAAGCAACATATCTGTTTAAAAAAAAAAAAAACAGAAACACTTTCCTGCCCCAAATATACCAAAGGGAAAATGACATTTAAAAGCATATATAAATTGATACTACTTTAACTCAGATTTTACAATTCTTATGAAGGCATCACACTATGACCAGATAAATCACAAGCATGTCCAGTACCTGCTGATAAGCCATGTTGAGAAATAGGTATCTTTCTGACCTCCTCATTGGTAAGCAGAGGCTGTAGGCAACATGAACAACAGCGAAGAAAAAGCTCAGTAATCCCAGCTGTTTCCTGCACTGTAACCAGGTATCCAACCACTGCGGAAATCTACGGTACTTAGTGCCATAAAAGAGCTGATAGGCAGCTGCCAGGAGGCCCGCCAGGTACACCAGGGACAGCAGGGTAATGGCGACTATAGGCAAGGTTTTGTTCACAATCTCAATAGGAATCTTGTAAAAGTCACTCTGCTGGTTTCTGGCGTATGGATGTATCACATCTCTGACAAAGGAATAAAGAAAGAAAAATGTGGCCAAGCTTATGGCTACTACCACTGGCCCCCTCCAGAGGGTGAACAGTCGCAGGGGTAAGTTTTCAATCTCCTTGGCTGATGATAAAGATCCCAAGTCAACAGGAATAAAATTCAACTGACGGGCGAGCTCAATAACCTGTTGTCGAGCTTGGATATTGTTGCTGCATATATAAACCTGTAAGACAAGCCAAAAAGGAGGGTTATCACTGCTGTTCATGAAAGTCCTATCCTCAACCACAAAGTCGACTGAATCTTCGGGGCATTGTTTATTGATTTTTTGTGACACAAGTGAATGGAGAAAAAAAATGATTATTAACTGTAAACTATTAAACAGACTTAAAGTAAATACTACCATAGGTGTTTGTATCAGTTTTAAAACAGTATCTTAACAGTAGATTAATCAAAAGTGTCACATTATGGTTAAATTTGTTAGTATCTTAAAAGACTTAAAATACTGCAATCAAAAATTTAGAAAGTCTTTGCCACCTATGATGAAAATAAAGTTCAGAGACTCTAGCTGTAACCTGGAAGGCTCCAAGAGGTCCTCGTGACAGGGAAGCTGCTGGAAGAGGGGGGATGCTGGCTGTTCTAGGACACCAGGGTCAGCAGCAGCTGCAAGGGAAGGGACATCCCTCCCCAGAGGTCTACCTGGCCATATCCTCCCAACCCAGCTTTTTTTCTTTTCTCTGTCTCTCTGTCTCTCTCTCTTTAAATTATTTGCATTCCAAATGTTGCCCCCTTCTGGTCACCCCATCCCCCCACTCTTTTGCCTCTGAGAGGGTACTCTTACCCCATCACCACCCCCCTCCCCCCAGCATCCCCCTTTCCTGGGGCATCAAGTCTCTACAGGATTAGGCACATCCTCTCCCACTGAGGCCAGACAAGTCAGTCCTCTGCTACATATGTGCTGGGGGGGGGGGTGCCATGGACCAGCCCGTGTATGCTCTTTGGTTGGTGGCTTAGTCTTTGAGAGCTCCCAGGGGTCCTGGTTAGTTGATACTGTTGATCTTCCTATGGGGTTGCCATCCCCCTAACCCAGCTTTCTAAGAGTGAGGCTGGATCCCCTTGCTTCCTTCCCTGGACAACGTTCAATTCTAGGAATGCAGAGATTCTGCCTAGCAGAGTGGTGGAAACCCCTTTGCTCCTTATCCAACAAGTGTGCACATGAGCAGCCTCTAGGTAGTGGCCTTTGGAAGTAAAATGTGCAAACTGTGTCATGATGCCAAGCTCCCTGTAAAACTTAGGGTCAGAGGCCTAGTCATCAAGTATCTGTAAAACACTAGAACAACTCCAGGTATGCTATTTCATTAGTGAGCATAGAACATTTCTTCATTATTTTTGATAATTATATTTCTCACAAGTAGAACAAGAAGGCTTAATTTAAACACAATGAGAACTGCCATTTTCTAAGACTAAACATATCATCTCTACAGGAACTCTAAGGATGCAATAGGTAGGGAAAGAAAGCTCAAAACCTCACTGGTTATATAATACAGTTGAAAATTCAACAAGTATCTGTTGAGCCCCACGTTCACTGCTGGCATGAGCTACTGCTATAGACAGGTAGACCATCTCACTCAGGCACAGAAAAATATCAGTAGAAACTCTCTAGCACTGCTTGGGAAAAACAAATTTCCACATATATGCCTGAAGACATATGTACCCAGACTCTGAAAGAAGTCACACCGAAGTGTTTGCATGCGATACCTAGTCACACAAGGGTGACAATGCACAGCTCAGCTTTCATGTGGATGGTAGCCAGATGAATGATCGACTCTGTGATGTTGAACAAATATGGATTTCTAAAATGGGAATTCGTTTATAGCAAAGAAATAAGGAAAGCATCCACCTTGATTTATTGCAGGTGTGGGATGGTGGAGCAAACCCTGTTTTCTTATTTGGAGAAAAGTCTATAACTGAGGACACATTTTGATAATCTAGCTCTACAAGTGAGATGTGCAAAGCTAAGGGCACAGGCATTGTGAAGTGCCAATTGTATGGCTCTTGTCACGATGGAGCTTGAAGCTCACTCTGAATTTGAATTTAATCACTGTTCCACAAGGGTTTTTTTTTTTAACATTCTGTTAAAAATTAAAATGATCATGAATATGAGCAAGTGATTAGTTAACGTTGTCTGATAGGCCCTTGTTTGAATTTGCCAAACATTACAGGATATGTTTAAAAAAAAAAAAAAAGACAGGACAGCCTCTAGAAGCTAGAGTCTAGTTTGTGTTCAAGCATGTGCTTAGTGTAGCTTGCCATGTCTGATCAGAAGCCCAGAGCAGTGGGCGAAACCTTGGAGGAATCCCATACCGTTTTAAATACTTGAGCCAAGGATGGTAGCTTATGCCTATAACCCCAGTATTTCAGAGGCTGAGAGATGAGATTGAAACAGTTTAAGGCCAGTGTGGACTAAAGTGGGTACTCTCAAAACACTGGAAACAAGGAGGCAAGGAGAGAGAAACAGGGAGACTTGAAAGCGGTCACTGTGGTGGCCAATCTTGTCAACGTGACTGAATTTGAGATCACCTAAGGGAAGATGAGGCACACTCCTGTGCGTGTCTGAGAGACATTCCAGCAAAGATTAAACGGGGAAGAAAGACTCCCTCAAGGCAGGCATACCATCCCGTGGCCTGGGGAACCACCCATGGGCTGGGGTCCTGGGCTGAATAAATGAAGAGAAAGGAGAAAGGAGAAAGGCAGCAGAACGGTGGCTTTGCCCTTTCTCTGTTTTCTTCCCTCTATGATGTAAATGGCACTACTCCCTCATCCTTCCACACCGTGATAGACCGAACCCTCTGAAACTGTGCGCAGAGTATATCCATCTCACTTGAGGCACTTGAGTCACTGTGATAGAAAGTACTCAATAAAGACTTCACAACTGCAATGCATAGCGTAGAGTGGTAATACATTTACTGTATAATGAATTCAATTAACCATCTTTTTTAAAAGTTTACTGTGTGTGGTTTATGCACATGCGTGCAGGTGCCCTCGGAGGCCTGGAGTTGGAGTTTACAGGTGGTTGTGAGCTACCCAAGGTGGGTGCTGAGAACCAAACTCCTGTCCTCTGCAAGAACAGTATGTACTCTTAAGTGCTGAGCCATTTCTCCAGCCCCACAATTAACTGTCTTTATGAACAAAAATGAGAAGGTCCTTTTACTACAACCCTGAGAGTTAATATCTAAGCACACCTCTGGAGGACTCTTAAGGTGCCTTACTTACGCATTTTCTTATAGGTGCTCTATTCCAGAAGCATTAATGACACCTGCCATCTGTGTCTTTCACAAACTGAACTAAGACTTGTACGCTGAGAGTAAAGCTGAGAAATCCACTCTACCTCTGCCCACCTTCCCCAAAGCTTAAAGTCTGTGTTTGAAACAGACTTTACACTCAATCTGCTATAAAAGCTTAGTCCATGAAAAATACAAAGGCTATTCTTGAAGGTTCCTAAGGATTGTCTGAAGTCCTTTCTCCTTCAGAGATGGGATGCTGTGTTACCAAGTATCTACAAAAAGGCAGGAAGGGAGAGGAGGAAAGGAAGGGCAGAAGAAGGGAAAATAAAAACCCTTGCAATATTCTTTTAGAATTCTGGAGGATTAATGTAATGCATTGGAGAGCACATCAGCTAAATCACCCTGCCTTTAATTAACTGGTTATTACAGAAAAGTCCATGTCATCTTATCAAACACTTGTGAAAGACGCCTCCAAGGGGACCCAGGAAGGATGCGGACCCAAAGACACTCCTGAGACCGGCTTGCTGTAATCACATGAGTCAAGTCCTTTATTATCGAAGCTTCGCGTCGATACGCACCCATACAGGAGGTAGGGGTTATCGACCCTGAGACCTAATAGCTTAGGGTTTATATAGGCAAAGGCTGGGGGGAGGGAGAGGGTTGTGGGTAATCACACACAATTGGTTGTTTCAAATGTCTGTAATATGTGTAAGTAGATCTCATGAGAACAGTCTCTGGTCCCTGTGGCCTTGGGACCCAGTGTGAATGCTTATCTGAGCCAACAGACCATCTGGCTGAATTTAATTCGCAAGTCCTTGGGACCTCTGGTGGGAGTTTTTCTAGAGAAGGCTAAGTCAGACACCACGGGAACAGATTCCCGGAATACTCAATTGACCTTTGTTTCTCTAGCTCTGCATCCCCTGTGATGGCCTTGGGTTAGCAAGCTAGCTGACCTGTTATTCTTAACTATTTGTATTAGTGAATTAAGGCTTCCTGTTATACTACTGATTTTAAACTAACTTAAAATTCCTCTTTCACTTGCATCATTTTTGTGAAGAGCAGTACGCATTTACAAAGTTGGAATGTAGTCTTCACATGATCTCTCATAGTTTTCAAACCATCACTAAAATAAATGCCTTAGAACTTGGTTTACTTGACGACAAAATACCAAATAATAAAATGAAAGGCTGCATACCTGCCGGCTGGCATCCTTGGGACCTAACTGAAGTGCCCAAGCTGAGATCACATTAAATCCTTTGACAATCAAGGAATCCGGGAATAATGAAGCCAGGTACTCTGCATTGGATTCTGGGTACTGGTTTACTCTCATGTTGTTACTCACGTCAATGAGGATTTTTCCCACAAGCAGATGTCTCAGGTCCCACAGGGAGGTGTAATGTTCTCTATGGATAGCCACAAATATTATATTTGTTTTTGTTAAAGCATCTTCATGGTGGGTGACATCTACCACGTGAGGAAAAAATTCAGATGCAAACTTAGGATTTCTGCTTCCTATGACCACGTGATAGCCACACCTTATAAGCCGAATGGTCAGAGATTTGGCAAAATCCCCACTTCCTATCACACCTACAGTGACCTTCCTTGCATCTTTGATACCATTTATGCCATTAGGCAAAAAAGTCTCCAGACTCTTAGGGCTTCCCATCATGGAGATGGATTCCATGGTAGAGACTCTTATAAGATCACCAGGAGTGTCCTAGAAGAGAGAAGAGGAAATGTTCACCAACTAAACCTATTGACAAACATTAAAAAAAAAAAAACTTTTAGACACTGTAATTATGTCCTACGTCTCTAAGGACAAAATATTTTGACATGCTATATATAACCCAGAATATAGCAAACACGATCTGTAAGTTAGAGAAGATCTCAGAAACAGAAAACTTAACAGCTAAGTGGGGGCTTTGCAAGCACACACAAATACCTGGGGATCTTAAGATGTGGCTTCTCACTCAGGTCTGGAGGGAGGCTTCGGAGGTTGCATTTCTAAAAGAATGCAGCAGATGCTGCTGGACAGTGGAGTTGCCTTTGTGTAGCGAGGAAGGCCTAGGGCAAAGAAGGAATTTCACTCAGAATGTTTGTCAAAATCAGCTCCCAGCAAGCATGTGATCAACACATCATGCGGCAAATCAGAAATGACATCAGCAGCAGAGGAAAGGACCTTGATCCCAAGAGATAGCTAGGAAAGGAAAGAAGGAAGGAAGAAAGGAAAGAAGGGAGGGAGGGAGGGAGGGAAAAGAAAACCCATAAAAACAAATTTCCTTGCAGTACACTCCAAACTAGACAGTCATTTGGGGGTAGCGTCTATGAGCTATCCTATATATACCTGATTAACTACAGATTTGAAAGGAGGCTAAGATAAAACAGCCAACATAAAATTAATGCCATTATTTAAACAATATTAAAGTAAAGTAGGCATCAAAATCTAGTAAGAGCCAAGCATGCTGGCACAAAATTTTAATCCCAGCACTCAGGAGGCAGAGGCAGGTGGATCTAAATGAGTATTAGGCCAGTCAGGTATAGTGAGTTCCAGTGCCAATCAGGGCTATATAGTGAGACCCTGTCTCACGAAATGAAATGAAATAGAGAAAAATAACCACCTACTAAAAGATCAGCTAAACCCCCATATCCCATAACATAGCTCCCCTATTTAAAACGGTTTGGTTGTGTTTATGTGGGCTTTCTTTTTGTCCAGTTTATGGTTTTGTTTGTTTATTTGGGGTTTTTTTTGTCTTTTTTTTTTTCTCAGAAACGTTGGTGGTTGTTTTTTGCTGCTGCCGCTGTTGGCAGGGAAGCAGCTATGTGGACAGGGTGGAGAAGTCATGTTCACACTGGTGATCTTCTTTGGCCGTTTTATTGTTTTTCAGTGTCACTTAGTGATCTTAATGTCTAATTTAGATTCCCTGAAGGGAGAAAATGCACTACCTTTGCACCTATTACATGTCTCCTTTCACGCCTTTCAAGTCAGAAAGTATAATTATCCCGCTCACCCTCAAGGCGCAGTCCCTAGCTCTCAGAGAGCCCTTGGCAACCTGCTCCTACAAAGCCATCCTCACATTCCGGGTGTAGTGCTGACTACCCTGGAAACCTGCAGTTAAAGGCACCAACACCCTTTTCATCTCCAAATGAAGGGTGACCAACTTACCTTCCCCTTCGCCTAGGGCGTGACCTAAGGATGAAAAGTGCTACTAGAGTCACTCAGAAAAGCCAGAGAGCCCCACCAGTCCTGAGCCATTCAGTGTATACTACAGCATCTCTCATGGAAGAACTGCAAAACCATTCCCTCTAACAATCTCGACAATAAGGCCTTCCTACTAAAAACATGAAAAGTTAATCACTTATCTGCCTTTAAAAACAATAGAACGAGTTCAGACCTCTCTAAGTCAGAGTGTGAAGAAGTACATAAATACCTTAGAACCGAAAAAAATGTCAACACTCAGTAAGCCGCAACTTTTATATCTATTAATGGGCAACACTTGTATAAACATGCTTGGACCTTAATCACATAGTGTTCCTAATGGCAAGTTCTAACTGAACCATAACAGTGTGGTGTGTCTAGGAACAAAAATTAGCCTAATAAATGAGACTCTTTCATTGTGCTCTGTGTGTGTGTGTGTGTGTGTGTGTGTGTGTGTGTGTGTTTGAGAGACAGACAGACAGACACAGAGCTGCACACTCAGAGAGGGATTTTAATTTTATTACCTAGTGTGTGTGTGTTGGTACAGCCAAATGACTGTGGTGATCAGGGACGACTTTGTGGAGATAGTAGTTTTCTCTTTATACTGTTTACTCACGGGATCAAACTCAGGTCACTAGAGTTACAGAGCAAGCAGTTACTCAATACGCCAGCTTGCCAGCCCAAGAGATTTTTCATGGATCTAAGATATGAAACATTTATTGTTGAAACCATACACCATACTTGTGCATGTAATTTCATGGCCCATAGAGTATTTTTATGCACAGTAGTATTTTAAATCCTCAGGTGGATGGAGAATATATATTATCCCTCCTCTGAGACCCTGTAGCCACCTTGAAGGCATATTTTGCTTTTAGAGAGAAGAAAAGAGAAAGGGCCAAAGTGTGTGTTCATATCTCACTGGGCTCAGCCATATTCAGACCCAAGAGCAGCCCATCTCCCACAATGGATATATCTGATGCTGAGATGGTATCAACTTCATTCATCATTTGTTTATCCTGTACTCTGGGTCCTTTCCTTCCTGTCTTACAAGTGTATACCTGGGTTATTGATGACATCTTCACATTTATTCTGTTAGGACAAAAAAGACACTGTAAACTTTACAAGATTTACACATTTCAGTTGACAAGGGATGTTGCAGTTATAATCTCAAGGTAGATCTGCCCTGCAGAGGCCCACTGTGAGTATATCCGGGGCCACTGTATGCTCTGTACACAGAGATAAAAGGCAAGGGACGGCACCATGCTTACACACAAGAAAATCAGTCTCATTAGGGAGTGACCTGATGTACTTATAATAAAAAAAAAAAAACTAAATTGTATAGTCAGAACATGCCTTAGAAAGCCAGGAGAGAGCATTGCATGGTGCTTGTTCCCTTACTTCAAGACAGTCTGTGTGTGTGTGTGTGTGTGTGTCTGTGTGTGTCTGTGTGCTCATCTCTCTCTTTCTCTCTCTCTCTCTCTCTCTCTTTCTCTCTCTCTCTCTCTCTCTGTATGTGTGTGTGTGTCTGTCTGTCTGTCTCTCTTTCTGCTGCTTCCCTCTCTCTGTGCATGTGTCTGTGATTGTATATGTTTTTCAGTTTTTTTAAAGTTTTATTTATTTTATATATATGGGTTTTTTTGTTTGCATGTATGTCTATACACCAGAAGGCACTGGACCCCATGGGACTAGAGCTATAGCTGGTTGTGAGCCACGACGTGTGTGTTGGAATTGAACCCAGGGCCTGTGGAACAGTCAGTGTTCTTAATGCCTGAGCCATCTCTGCAGGCTGTATGTCATATGTGGAAAAGATAATAAATTTGAATTTACAAACTACTCCCTAATTCATGTGTGGCTTCTGCATCATTTTGTGATAATGTGCCATGAATACAATCTAGCTTAAAACTAGGAATGTCCATGTGAATACGGCTTTCCATGGCCTCAGGAAACCTGCTAACTCCTGAATACCAACTAAAAATACATGGAGAAAGCAAGGCATTTTCCACATAGTTATTCCTCTTCAGGAATTGTCCTTTATACTTAAGAGTGTCTCATTCCTACTTTTATACATCCAACGTCCTTTGTTCAGGAAAGGGTAGTGACAACAGTTGTCTGTGTTGGCAATCTTAAGCAGCCGTTGTCTCATTTGATTGGTTTGTAAATCTGCCAAACTTGAGGGCTATAATTTCCGTAGCCAGTAGGAGGCTCCAAGTGGAAGAGCCCCAGTAGCTGTTAGGAGAACAGGCCTTTCTCTAGACCCCAGTCAGCCACCCCCCAGCCCAGCCCCCACCCCTAACCCACAGTTATCTGCTTAGTCATACTCCAAAGCCAGGAGGCACATTCCAGAAATGGAATGCCAAATATCCTAACCTCTCAAACTAGAGGATGACTTTAAACACTACAACTTTTGGCTTGTGCTAAGACAGTCCCTAAATCCTCTTGACATTTCAATAAACAAGTAAAACCCAACTGCTCGTGTAGGGCAAGAACAGGTTTCTATGGGTATCCATGTTTGTGTTTTGTTTAGAGATTTTTGAACACTTTCAAACCCTTCCGAAAACCCCAAAGGCATGGCACGCGATTTCCTAACGCAGTGGAGTTACTCCGGGGCGGTTTGAGATTTCCAATGTGTTTCTTCGGTTCAGTATGTATTCAATAACTAAGTGTCATGTAGATGTCAGCTACACACATTCCTTGAAACTGAGTCATTAAAACAACATCTTATGTTCATTGTGTTGCAATTACTAGTACAGAAGTTGGGCACAGATGCATACAACAGTAATCCCAGCACCCGGCAGATGGAGTCAGGAAGATTAAGTGCCAGGTATGGAGGAAAACAACCCCAGAACTGGGGAGGGGGAAACAGGCTCATCTTTGTGAATTCAAGGCTGGCCTGGGCTCTATGAGACCCTGTTCAAACGTGGGGTTTGGAGGAATGGTTCAGTTATTTTTTTAGAAACATTTTCAACCAGAAAGATGTAAAAAAAAAAAAAATTGTGGTTGAATCTAATCATCTGTTAGTTAAAACCCTTTTCTCAAAGATTTCAGATACTAACTTTAGGTGTGTGTATATGTGTGAGCATCTGTGGGTAGGTGTGCAGGCATGTATGTGCCTGTACACGTGGAGGTTAGAGGTCAACACTGAGTGTCTATCTCAATCAGTTTCCACTTCATTTTTTGAGGTAGGGTCTCACAACCCCATCCCCCTGTCTCAGCCTATGTGGTGCTGGGTTTATAGGCTCTCTACAAGGGTGCTGGCAACAGAACGAAGATCCTCATCAAACACTTTACCACCTAAGCTGTCCCCTCAGTCCTTAGATCCTTTTCAATAAGGCAGAACATCTCCCTAATGTTTCCTCGACTAAGACCCTCATGTATTCTCGGTGGGTGATATCAGTTTAGGCATTGGTCCAACCTCAAAGACCCACACTCGGACTCATCAATCCCCATTACTTATCCTACCAAGCATTCAACCAGGCGCAGACTCTCCAATGCCGCAAAACAGGCACTGACTTCCCGGTTATCCAGTCAATGAACTTATGAATGACAAAACATACACAGAACTTTAAAAAATGAAACTTGACTGAGGTGTGATTTACACAAGGAAGTTCTCCATTTTAAATATACAAATGAATAGCTTTCCGTAAATGCACCACATTTTTATCAAAGCTAATGTCACTCACTCAATGTAAGAAAACTGTCTAATTGCAAACTCTCCCTTTTTAAAAGGTCCTGCATCCTTCATCCTGAAAAGTGGCCCTGAAAAAGCCACTGATGGATCAGTTAATATAACCTTTCTTTCTGTGTGTCCTCTGAGCTTGTTTGCACAATAGAAATGGGGGGTGAGGAAGGTCCCCACTGGTGAGCAGAACCCAACTCAGAACTGCCTCAAGGTAGCCATCTTCAACTGTAGCTCCATTGAATGACCTTGAGAGATTTAAAAGTCATGACCCCTGGTCACCTGTTCCTCCATCCTGATGTTTATTTAATCTGCTGAGGGTTCGGTGTGGGCATCAAAAAGGTTATAGGAGGTCATGAGGTGTGAAGACTAGGTAGACAAGTTCAAAAACACCTCTAAAAGGTCAGAATTCAATTTAGTATTTGTTTTGCTGCTCCCCTAGAGACTGCAGATGTAGCTAATTCTAACTTATGTCTGTTTTCACATTGCTCTTCCTCAGCAGTGAAAAGTAAGCCCCCAGAGGACAACAGCTGCCCTTAGTCAGGGAAGGTGAAGCCCGTGCCTGCAGTCCATTCCCCTCCCCGACTCTGAAGCAGCGTCAGAAAGCCCACTAACTGATTTGCAACA
The DNA here is from genome assembly GCF_004785775.1 of Grammomys surdaster. NCBI lineage: Eukaryota > Metazoa > Chordata > Mammalia > Rodentia > Muridae > Grammomys > Grammomys surdaster. The sequence goes on from NW_021604962.1 coordinate 1,366,188, forward strand.
TCCTCCCTTCACTTTTCTGGGAAGAGCGATGCCATTCCTTAAAATGTGTCATCACACCACACAGGACACTGAGTTCCTGTTTCATAACACTCAAAATTCCAAGTGTTCTGAGGATATTAACCCTTCACTCTCCCAGGAGGGGATGCTGTTTTTTCCTCAGTTCTACTAGCTCCAGAAGTCCCTTGCCTGAGCAAACCTGTCTGTTAAGTGGAGAGCTTGGTAAACTTTAATGCAAATGTGGGCATCAGGGCTGGGATTCTCCTGGAATATCAAGATCTGAGGTGACTCTGACTTCTGTCTTAGCTACAAGCTCCAGATAGTGGGCATAGTGCTGACCCAAGGGCCACTTTAGCTAAAATACTTTTGATCTTCTCTAAGTTTTTATTTAATGTCGTTTGAAGGTAATATAGATTAAGTAATTGGTAAATTCATTCCATGTATAGCGAGTTTTATTTTTGTGAGGTAAATGGACTGCTGTAAGTGCCTTAAACTATCCCGATTGTCAGTCTGACTCTACTTGATTCCTCTGATCTTCTCCAAATGCTAACATTCTCTTCTTTTGAAGTCTGGAAGCATTATAAGATGTTACATTATCACCTCAGAGTTAACAGCAAGAACAGGAGTTCCTGTTAAAAGTATATTTTAAGTAGCACACAGGCTCCTTGAGATTCGAGGTCCCTCTGGGTATTTAACTTGACCTATGCAGTTAATATTTGAAGGAGTATTAACACTAGAAGACAGTGCAAGTACAGTACGCTGCATAGCCCTTGTGTTAGTTTGAATAAAAACCTCCAAAGGCTCAGATAGGTGTGGCCTTGTTGAGGAAGTGTGTCACTAGGGATGGGCTTTGAGGTTTCAAAAGCCCATGCCAGGCCTGGTCTCTCTTGTGCCTAAAGATCAGGATGTAAGACCCTCAGCTCCTTCTCCAGCACCATATCTGCCTGTGCACCACAATGCTTCCTGCCATGATAATACGGGACAAAGCTCTGAAACTGTAAGCAAGCCCCCAATTAAATGCTTTTTTTTAAAGAGTTGCCTTGGTCATGATGTCTCTTCACAGCAACAGAACAGTGACTAAGATAGCCCCTAAGATTTTTTCCCCCGTTTAGGATTCCTTGACATTCCTCTAGCAGAATAGTAGTTGTGCTAAATTGATTTTGGGGGGAAAAAAAGAGCCTAATTTATATTGCATGGAAATATCTAGGACATTAGTAGTTGGATGACCGCAACTCAGAAAAGAGCTATTCTCAGAGATTCTCATGACTAGAGCAATCTGCTGATTGCTATCAAGAAAATCAAAACTCCTCCAGGACCATGAGGCAAGTTATTGTAGTCTTCACAAGCTCATATCCGAACCTCCTTAACTTATCCTGAAACTCTAACAACCTCTCCCTAACCTCTCTGCTCTCTACTGACTTCTGATTATCCCTTTTCACTGGGGATGCTGGTCTCTGTAGCCCAGCAGCTGACAACCATCTCAAGACTTCACCATTGCAAGAGAAACCTTTTTTTTGAGCCAGGGTTTCCCTGTGTAGCCTTAGCTGTCCTGGAACTTGCTCTGTAGACCAGGGTAGCCTCAAACTCAAGAGATCCGACTGCCTCCGCCTCCCAAGTGCTGGGATTAAAGGTACCACCTCCCCTGGTAGAGCTAAACATCTTACCCTCACCCTCAGGGTCTATTGTTTTCATGACTAGTTCATCAAAAGCAATGCATCTTTGCCTCCCCCATCATTCACTTTCTGGACACGATCCAGTACCTTCCTAGTAACCTCAGCTTAAATCTTCACACTGATATGTCTAGAAGGCAAAACAACTTTTGTCCATGGACCTCCCATTCCACTCCTGGCTTCTCTTTAAACCCTGTGTACATTGAGTTATTCCCTTGAAAAGATCCTCCATTCTTAACCTGCTACCACATACACTTAGTAAAACTCTGGAAGAACCCAGCTACCCATTTTCTCTGTATCTTCACTCCACAGAATGCTAAAGAAAAACCAAACAACCATGCTTACTAATCTCATACATTCATGAAGGCTACCTTCACCCATAAAAAGCCAGTCTTCACACTCTCCCCTGGAGACCATCCCTTTTGCCTCCTAAGGGTAGATAGTTACAGCCTTTCTCATGACATCTCAAACTTAACAGGTTCAAAACTCAATTCTATCTGCAATCTACCAGTTTCACCATTTCCTACCAGATGCTCAAGTGAGACTCTGGGGTGGGGTGGGGTAGAGGGAGGGACAGTCAATCTCTATGCTTTGTTTTCCTTCACCCAGAAACCCCTGTCCTTTAAAACTATTTCTTGGTCTCATAGTGTGGCTCTGGCTGGTCTGGAACTTGCTATGTAGACCAGGCTGGCCTTGCCTCATAGAGATCTGCCTGCCTCTGCTGAGATCAAAGGTGGGTACCACCAAGCCCAGCCACTTTAAAATATCTCTTATGCTTTCTTAGATGACACCAGCATACCCAACTAGCCCAGGTGCTTTTATCCATTCTTAATACAAACCTTCACCCACCCCACCCCCACCCAAACTGTGAGGTGAGGTCCCCTGTGCTGCTGAGGCTGGTCTTAAAACTCCTGGGCTCAAATGCTCCTCCTGTCTCAGGAACTGGTACCTGAAGAACATTAGCATCATGTCTGGCTTGCCAACATCTTATAAATGGTCCACCTTTTACACAACCGCTCTCTACCATCTTAAAATACAGAAAGCACAAAATGTTTCTCTTCCTTAAAAGTCAGTGGCTCCTTCTCATACCTGACTATGACCCTAAAGGCCCCAAATATGACAACCTCTTCTTACCTCTCCAGCCTTATCCTGATGGCCCGTATTTCCTACTGCTCAGCCCCAGAATCCTTTTCAAAAATTGGAAAAGACAGATCTCTTTTCCATCCTGGGGAACTCTGTCTCCTATAGGTGTGATTCAATCTAGCCCACCAACCACAGCTTCTTTCAGCCCCTGTTAAGTTCCTGGGGAGTTGTTTTAAAGAACTGCTTATTTACTTTTTGACTGTTTACTTACACTCCTCAACTCATTCTCTCTCTCCCTCCCTCTCCCTCTCTCTCTCTCTCTCTCTCTCTCTCTCTCTCTCTCTCTCTCTCTCTTTCTCTCTTTCTCTCTCTCCTATCCACTCTGCCTGGCACATACCAACTAAGTATGCAATAAATGTTCTTTGTCACTCTCTCTCTCTCTCTCTCTCTTTCTTTCTCTCTCTCCTATCCACTCTGCCTGGCACATACCAACTAAGTATGCAATAAATGTTCTTTGTCACTAAATGCATTTTTATAAATGCCAAGGCCAAAGAAAATGTAATGAGTCTCTAGGCCAGATCTGTCTTTCTGATGGTTAAGATCTGTGGGCCCAAAAGGCCCCAAAGGATTGAGTGGCGTGTCAATGTCTTGGTTACCTCAGAGTCATGGTTACAGACTGAGCAGAGAGTAACTCTACCTCCTGATATTCTGCTTGCACCTTTTCTCACAGGCCCAGCCTTTGGAGCTTTTGTTGCATCTGTATCCTTCTCGTTTTTCTATATCATTTGTAATCATTTTAAAATTCTGCCTTCATCCGTGCTCTGTTCCAGTGTTAAAATACAATTATTCTCATTCAATAGAAGTACATTTTCCATGGTACCAGTACAATGACAGTGATTTAGATGAAGCTTCTCATTTCCATCTTTCACAATTAGCTAACTTACCACTGTTGATACTGCCCCCACCCCCACCTCCCACACCCCACCCCGACGAGCTGAGAGGCAGAAACTGCAGCTGATGCCACCATCACAAGCATCTCCAAGCAGCCTGACTGCTGCATCGATGCTGCTACATACTCAGGATTTTGTATTTTGCTTCTCCAAATAGGTTATCTTGAGGGTGCAGAAAAAAAGTATAGTGTCAGAGAAAGGAAACAGACCAACTAAATAAAGTGGTAATAAAAAGCTATGAAAAGGGTGGGGGGTAGACTGGGGAGAAGGTTGCAAGCCGTGGGGTGGTTAACTGGGACTTTAGGTCATCAAGTCCTGAGGGCTGAAGTGGGGGTTGGAGTCTGAATTTTATTTCACCTACAGTGATGGGTGATCATTAAACGTGACCCAGAATAAGTTTTTTTACCTAAAAACAAACAAACAAACAAACAAACAATCTGCCTGAAGAGTAAACACTGACACGAATCCTGCCCCACAGGATAGTGAAGATAATAAATGGAAATCTCCCCGACCACGGGGGACGGGGAAATCTCTTTATCTCCCTATGTTATTTTCAGAACAAGATTTTTAGGGCATAATTTTCAACAAGTTTCAGCTGAGGCTGAACACGGGACGCAGAGGTAATTAAGGACACTGAAAGAACAGACCAATTACTTCTAACGCAAAATGGCCTGAGCACACCAGGATTACATGACCGGGTTTATAAGCAAAGCCACTGCAGGCATTATTTACCTGTTTGCAAAGCAGCGCTGTAATAACAGTGAAAAGTGCCGCATCAATCCAAAGTGGCTGGCAAAAGTAACCTGCGGGTCCTTTCCCTTTCGGGCACATCCTACCTGGGACAAGGTCTCTCCTGGCCTCCTTTCTGCTGGGCCCGGACCCGAGGACTTCCCGGAGCTCCGGGAGGACAGCTGGGGAGGAGGGGGCGAAATAGGTGCAACGGACGTCCTCCCGCATCCCTCGCACACACCACCTGGCCAGCTCCAAGCCCCCTAAAGCCGAGAGGAAGGATGCGGCTCACGCACAGCGCCCGCTGCTCGGCGACCCCCGATCGGCCACCCCGGAGCTCTGGCCACCCTGCTCACCTCCGCTCCCTCCTCTCCCGGTCACGCTCGCAGCGCCGCGCCGTGGCTCCCCCGCGCCGAGGGCCTGCCGAGCTCCCGGGCCTACGGAGTGCTCCTCCCGCCCGCGCTCCTCCGGCCCCCGAGCCGGACCGCGCCGCGCCGGGGAGGTGGAGCAGGAGGAGGCGCGCGGAGGCAGGGCTGGCGGTGACGCGCAGGGGGCGCGGGTCGGGCCAGAGTGTGTGGGGACTCACCCGGCTGCGGTCCCCACGCCTGCGCGCGATCTTGCGGAGACCCCCGTGAGAGCAGCCCTGCGTGGATCCTGCCCGCGTTTACACTCCACCGACTCCGAGACGCTCGCTACGCCGCCCGGGTCTTGGCTTTGATTAGTGCCCTCCTCCCTGCCCACCCCCCTTCTCCTTACTCTGTTCCACACAAACCTCGAAGAAAGTGCGCTTTTTTTCTCCCTTTGGGCTGGATCATGTCCTTGAAAGAAAATGATCAGAAATGCCCTTCCACGAACCGCATTTTAAAACTCCCTGGGACTGGAGGCCCTTTGCAGCCGTGGGCTGCAGGGGTTAGTCTGTGGACTCTGACCTTCACTGTCGCTGCTACCCCGAGCTCTGTGCGGACTGGAAGGTTAAACCGAGTCAGGAGACCAGCATGCCTGCGGAAAGCTGCCTACCTCCAGACTCTGCAGTGGCCTTGGAGCACCCAGGGTTCCCTGAGCTGTGTAAGGGCACCTTGCTTTCTGTAATTTTTCCTCCTCCTTTTGGACTACCAAGTAGATAGGGATCCTTTACCTTTTCGGTCAGAAATATCAGGGGAGATCTTATTTTAAAAAATATATATGCAATTTATCAAAAATTGTCAAATGTACTCTTTTTTTCCCCCAGACGTTAGTAAATTCTCATTTCAGCAAATTGGGTTTAAAATTATCTTTCTTGGTGGTTTATTAACCAGACAAGTCAGAACAAAAGCAGAAGAGGGTCTTGGATCGATCCTCAGGGCACTGCACTTTCCCCTTTGAAAGTCACAGATAGATTAACCTCTGCAAGTGCAACTTGGGAAACATTCTTTGTTTGATCCTTGTGAAAATACGGTCGAGATTTAAAGTTCAGGTATAAACTCCACTGTTAGTGATGTGTCAGGGTGGAGAAGGATTGACAACTGGTAAAATACTATCCATTTTGGTAACTGGGAGAAAAATCCTTACATTTTATATCAATGTTTGTTATTTCACTTCAATTACTGGCAAATAATGAAAGCAGCAGGATATTTCTAACACTTCTGGAGTGCCAATGGAGGAAACTGCTGTGTCCTTACATCTTGGAGAGAAGATGTAGCTTTCCTATCACATAAACAAAAGCATTATGTAATGTCTAGCAAAGATTATCACAGTTTTTTTTCTAGGTAGCACAAAACCGTAAATCATTACAGAAAACAGATAAAGTGTGCATTTAAAATACCTTTAAAAGCTGTTTAGACAAGGACTGTGTTTATGTAAAAAAAAAAAAAAAGTAGTATGTAAAATCATTTACCTCCCAAAAGAATGAATGAGTCAACAATTTGCAGTTTCCAGAAGGAATATCTGTTTTTCATACTTGGGCTATTAAAATAAGCAAATATCCACCATGGGTGGCCAAAAGTGCTCCAAAGATGGCCATCTGCGCTGCAGAGCGTGGCTCCTGGTCTGTTTTATGAACCAGTGGTCATTTTACCAGTGATTTCCAGTTACAGTTTCAAAGTATATAAAGTTGATTTCGCAAGCCTTTTTTCCAGGTCATGAAGCACTCTCTGAGAAGTGTCCTCCGTTCCCTGAAGTAATTTATTCCACTGAAGCACAGCAATAATTCATTAAATAAATCTCTAATGGCCTAGAGGTGTTAACATAATTTCTCCTTTGAAGTTATTATACAATTGGATAACTTTGAAATGATAATGCCTAAAGGAACTTTACGGGCCTGAAGCTCTCCGGCAACTCATTCACCAAGAGCATGTTTGTTGAGTTCCTGCAATCTGTCCTGGGTGTCAGGCACTCTTGAACAAAGCAGGAGACAGAGTGACTACAAGTCTTTCAAAAATTTGTTGATTGGTGGGTGAAGATATTTTATTAAATAAGTGCAAATAAAATGTGCACAAGGCCTGCAACATGTGTGACAGGTGGAGCATGAGAGAAACAGTAGACTTTGGGTAAATCACAGCAGGCTCCTCACTCTAGAGACCCACTGTATACATTAATGTGACAAGGTTCTGTGACTTTCTACACTAAAGACATTCACTTAGCCCACTCTCAGCAAAGATGATTTTTTTGAGAGTACAGAGTTTCTTGTGAATAGTGTATATAAAAGAATAACATTTGTATGAAATTTTGCTTTTGTGAAATTAAACAAATCAGTACACATAAAAATCAGTAACTTACCTACTTTCTATTTTTGAAAGCATATTTATATATTTCAAGATAACTGCTTGAAATAGGTTTTATTTGATGACTGCAGTGATTTGAATAAGAATGGCCCCCCTTAGGCTAATTCATCTGAATGTTTGGTCCTTAGGAAGTGGAACTACTTCCAAGGGGTTGGGGGGTGTGGTCTTAGAGTGGGTATTACCTTGTTGGAGGAAGTGTGTCACTGGAGGTAGGCTTTGTGGTTTAAATGCTTAATCCAGGCCCAGTGTCTCTCTCTCTGCTGCCTGCTGATTCAGATGCAGAACTCTCAGCTCCTCCAGCTCCATGTTGGCCTACATGACACCATTTTTCCCACCATGTTCAGACTAAACCTCTAAACTGTCAGCAAGGCTCAGTTAAATGATTCTCTTTATAAAAGATACTGTGGTCATGGTGTCTTTTCACACCAATAGAAATAAGACTAAGACAAAGACTGAATATAAAACACTTATAAAGCAACTAAATGATACAAATGTGCATCTGTACAAAACATATTTCATGGTTAACATTATTTCATGAACCTCTTTCCATCAGCATAATTCATCCCCCTCAAAGCCTGTCTCACAATGTAGCCTTTGCAATTCTGGATGTAGACCAGGCTGGATTTTAACTCTTTTAGAGTGCTAGGATCAAAGGCAAGTGCCACCACACACACAGAGAAAATTATTAATGGTTATGTATTCTATAATATGGTATGTAGTAGTTTAACAGAATGCTTCAAGAAAATGTGATTTCCAGCTAGGCATCACAGAGGCACACGCATTTAACCTCAGAACCTGGGAGGCAGAGGCAGGCACATCTTTGTGAGTTCAAGGCCAGCTTGGTCTACACAGAGGGTTTCAGGACAGCCATGCGTGCGATACATAGACATACATGCAAGACACACATACACTTAAAAATGATAAGATTCTTTAAAATTGTTTTTCTGGTAATATCTTATTTCTCTGTATGAAAATTTAAATTTCTTATGGAAAAATGTGAATGTACATTTGTCTCTCAAATTCAGCATCTCATCAACAACAGATTTTATGATTTATATTTGTTTAAGTAGATTAAGATCACACACTTTAGAATGTATGCCATTAAAATGAATGCATGGGAAGTAGCACAAATACTTGGAAGAATTTGGTTGAGTAGTTCTGTCATTGATCTATTATTTCTCTCCTAATATGCATCTGCCCTGTGGATTCTTTTCAGTTAACTTTGGGGTAATAAAAAAATTAACTGTGAGCCATAGAGATGTCTCTGCTGGTGAAAGCAATTGCTCCTCTTGAAAAGGACCCAGATTAGGTTCCCAACATCCACAGGTGGCTTGTAACTATCTGCCTACGTACCTCCTGCTACATGAGGACACCAAACAATGCACAGACATATATGCAGGCAAACACTTATACACAGAAAATAGAATAACTTAAAGGAATTCAAATTACAATAATGCTTAGAAAAGTCAAAATATATAGATTCCCAAATGTTGACCTAGGCCCCATGTCATGTAACGAAACCAAAATCTGAGCAGAGCCCTAGTGTAGTAATCTTTGAAATGTTCCTGAAGAAACATTTGAAATGTTTGAAGAAATCTGAGCAGAGCCCTAGTGTAGTAATCTTTGAAATGTTCCTGAGGAAACATTTGAAATGTTTGAAGAAATCTTTCTGAATGCTCAAAAGGAATAAGTCAGGCACAGAGAGGATACTGTTTCTTCAGAGCTTTGAAGTGAGCAGAAGGCCATAGCAGCTAGCTACTGCTAAACCCACCAGTCATGAATAAGACCACTGCCACAATTTTTGGAGCCAAATTTGAAGCAAGCTTTAATTAAATACTGCCCAGCATGACCATTCTGGGCTTTTCAGTCACATTTTGCGGAGGCTTATAAAGACAAACGCATAATGCTATGCATTTCCCACCAGGTCCAATCAGAGGCAAGCATGTATCCTGACATAGTTCCTACCTGTAGCTGCCGCCTACAACCAATCAGGAGAAGCATACATTTTGATGTATTTCCCATCTAGGTACCTCCTGCTTACATGTAACCAGGCACATCTGCTGCTGTTGGGTCAAACAAACTTGTTTAAGGAAGTGAAAACTTCTGGCCTGTTAGCTTCCATAAACAATAGACTCCAGCATCTCAGGAAGTATGTGTCCTTGGGTAAGGGTATTGAGGTTTGGTCTTTGTAATGCTAAATTCTATACCAGTAGGTCTTGACCGAGGAGAAGTGTCTTCTTATGTTTACATGCTTTTGTTGTGGAAACCTTGTTACTTGGTTTAAATCTATTGATTAAATAAAAAAATTGGCTACAGCCATTTACTGGAGGGATTAGAGGTAGGTGAGTTCCCAGTGAGGTGGAGGGAAGAAGGAGGAGGAAGGAGAGGAAGAAAGCCACCCTGAGGGGAGAGGAACCATGAGCACATGGCCAGGAGAAACAGTGAGTATCTGGGGTACACTGCTGAGGTGGTAGCCAAGCATGTAGTTAGAAGAGTAGGTTGGGGTGACCCCCAGTAATTGTCAAAGCCAAATAAAATAACTATAGTCTGAATCTCATTGATTTGTAAGTTAGTTGAGGATAAGTTTAAATTGTTTGTACTACACAAGGGACTTACAGGTTAGAGTCAGTATTGTTTTATGGATCTTGTGGGCATAGTAATTAAAACGTCTTTGGCTCTCATAATACTTTGAGTCCACAGGCTTCCAGTACCCATAGAATTAATTCATAGATACCAGCATCTACTTAATAGAGTTCTTCTGATAATAATCAAACAAGCTGTACATAAAAATAAAACCATAAACACATGCTCATCTCTTGACATGCTGATGCTTAAATTTAAATACTAGTTAACGCTACCCCTAGGTTAAAAAGCACTTAAGTAGTGGGCCATGGTGTCACACACCTTCAATCCCAGCACTTGGGAGGCAGCGACAGATGGAGCTCTGACAGGGCTACAGGAGACCCCCATCTCAAACTAAACAAAGCAAAACAAAACAACAATTTGTGGAATTTAGTCCACAAATAAATCAGAAGTTAAATTGTAGATTTTTTGAGTATGTTACTATTGTCTATCAAGCACTTAAGCTGTGGGATGTTTTGTTGTTGTTTGTTTAATGAGCTGAATGAGGCAGCACTTTCCTATAATTCCAATACTTGGAAGGCTGACAAAGTTTGAGAGTAGCTTGAAGACCTATGGAACTGCTCTGTCTCAAAGAAAAGAAATTAAATCTTAAAAGTTCTTTACTAGTGAATTTAATTTTGGGTTTCATGAATTACCATCTTATAACTGAGTAAAACCATGCAATTTCAGAGCGCACACAAAAGAATGCATAAGTATATTTTAATAGCATGTTTTTATAGATAGTAATAGTTTCATTACATCTTAATGAATAATGTATTTTGACTACATTCACCCTCTATTATCTTCTCTGGTACTATTTGTAACGGCCCATTCTGCTGCTCCGGTTCGTAGGTCAGGGTCTAGCAAGAGAGAGAGTGGGGACGGAGACGCGAAGAATGGAGACGAGACAGAGTCTGATCTGGAGACCAGTCAGGGTCTGCTGAGTCTGCTAGGAGACGAAGAAGTCTGTCCTGGAGACTGAGACTGCTTCTCAAGTCTCTCCTTTTATCTCTCTCCTCAAGTCTCGCCTTGAGTCTCTCAAGTGCTGGGATTAAAGGCGTGTGCCACCACTGCCTGGCCTTGATTGAAAGGAAATCATGGGTATATCAAGATAATCTTCAGAGTGTGCTCAGCTGTTGTAGGCTGTTGAAAACAAGCCTCTTGTCAGGGTATATGGCTCAAGATGGCTGCAAAGATGATAGCCGCTTTCTGCTCAGAGTCGGCTCCCAACAACTATTCCCACTCCTGGTTATGTTCTCCCCTTCCAATAGTCCCTTACTGTGTGTGTGTGTTGTGTGTGTGTGTGTGTGACTCACTGAGTTTCAGTAGGGTTGCTTATAGGAAAATGGGTGACAAAGCCATTTATAGTAACATAGGCACCTTACTAGTGACCATAGCACTAAAGAAAATGCTTTCCCCTAACCCAGCAACCATTAACTTCCTAGAGCTTCTGGGGAGGGAAGGGGCCTCAGAAGCCACTCCTCCCTGCTTAGTTAACTACCTATAAGTGCTCAGAAACTGGAGTTCTGCCCTTCTCCTGGACAGGGTGTCAAAAGGCCCAATCTTATGCAGATAAGCACAGCCAAGCCCACACTTTGCATTTCATTGCATTGGTTCAGTATCACTCAGTCAACCCTTGAAGAGAATTCAGAACTAAATGACAAGAACAGCATCATTATTACAAATGGGTGAACAAAAGTGTATCTCACATATACAACAAAAAATTACTTATTTTGTTAGAACACACACACACACACACACACACACACACACACACACGAGGTTTTAAGTAGCAGTGATATTTGGCCCTTGGGGAACTTGGCCTTGGAAACCCAATGGCCACCCGAAGCAGCCTAGAGCAGTGACTTTTTGGTCCTCGGCTCCTGAACCAGAAGAATAAGATTCATTCATAGCCCATAGAGGGTGAGTTTCAGGAAGGAGTTTATCTTAGATTCCTAGGTGGAAGCTTAAGAGGAAGACAGATAGGGTCCAGGTGGGGCTTTCACAGAACTCCTTTGTAGCATGATGACTCCCCAGAAAATAAGGTGCCTTGGAGTTACTAGGCTGGGATTTGAAGGACGCTGGCAGAGACTAGGCTTAGGTGTGGGGGAGGGGAGGAGATGAGCTGCTCAGTCCAGTTGGGGAAGCCATCTGGTGACTGAGGCCTCTCCTCAGTCCAAAGTCTAGAGTAGCCCTGAGGAGAGGAACTGATTTAAAAGATAACAAAGAAACAGCAATTAGAACTCTCTCTGGCCTTCCTGCCTCACAGGACTGTTACTTTGGGGCCCCTGCCCTCCCTGACTCATTTCTTTTTTTTTTTTTTTTTTTTTTGCTTGATCAATCTGTTTATTGTCTTTATGAAAAAAATCTTCATAGAAAATTGATTTAGCTTTCAGCAGCCCGTTCCTGAGCTCTGAGGAAGCTTGCCTTCTTTTGAGCAACCCGGTCTTTCTTCTGGGCAAGAGACATTTTAGGACGATTCCACCTCTTCTTCTTTACTTCTCTCTTGGGCTTCTTCTCATAGACTGGATTCTCTCGGATAGCAGCATGAGCTTTCTTATACATCTCCTCCATCATGTCTGGAGTTACGTTGTTCTTGATGTACTGCGAGAACTGTTTCTTGTATGCATCTTCATCTTCCTCCATTAGGTAGCGCATGTAGTCTGCCACATTCTGACCCATGATGTGTTTCCGATGTACCTCTGCATGGAACTCCTTGCTTTCAGAGTCATAACCAGGGAATCGTTTGGTACTATGAGGGATAGACAAGCCTCCATCCACAGCTCCCTTCAGGGCCCCGAAAACTTTATTGCCAGTTGTAGTTCGGGCAAGACCTGCGTCCAAATAGCAAGTGAAGGCACCAGGCTGGCCGTCAATGCTTTCCACATTGTATTCATTTCCATTCACCTCCACCTGGCCTTCATAGATCTTGTCCATGCCAAACCTATTCAGAAGCCTGCGAGCCAACAGCAGGCCAGTGCAATAGGCTGCAGCATAATTTGTCAGGCCAACTTTCACACCGTATTTTGGAAGTTCATGTGCATATGCTGCGCAGACGATCATATCCCCTTCTATACGGGCATATGCAATCTGGCAGATGATATCTCTGTTAGTCACACGGACTATCATCCTGTATTTGGGTGTGTTGTACTTATTCTTGTCCTGGATCACCAGTCGTTTCCGTGCATAGTAGTCAGTTTTACCCTCTCGTCGCCTTCTAAATCTCACTTGGTATCTTTTAAAGTAGGCCTTATTCTTGACAACTTTCACGAACCCCATCCTGCGGAACAGAGACCCGCAACCGCGGCTCCACGCAGACCTGCTGAGTCGGCCGTGCTAGGGGGAAAAGACCGGAGTCGCGTGCGCCCCCTGACTCATTTCTAACCTCTGTTCTCATCAGCAAGTGTAAGACACTGTGGTCGGAATCGTGTAATGAGACCTTTTACAGGGGTAGGAAGGCCAACGCTGTCCACTTCTAAGCAGCTTTTCAGAGTCAGTAGCTAAGGAAATTAAAGAGCAATGTTAACAAGGTCAGATACATCGTGGAAAGATTGCAACATTTCCATCAGCCATTCTTTTAAAAGAGCAAAATTAGATGCAGCTATGTGGGTGAGAAAACCTTTCTTGTTACACCAGTATAATGCACAATTTCTATGAGTTGCCCTTCATTCTCTTTTCAGGGATGCTGCCAAGGGCTGCCTTGCATTATTCCATGCTCAGCAGGGTTATTCTGTGCTCACCTGTGTTAACCTGGCCTATGGCTGAGGAGGAGGAGGACTGTGCTCTGGCCTGCTATGCCCAGTTTTGCAGCTGGCTATGGCCATCTCTGGCATTACTCTCCTTTGGTCACATCTGGATGCTGACACAACTTCACACTCAGCAACAGCACGGAGTGACTGTTTTGAATGTATTAAACTCACATGCTGTTAACTCTGCAATTTGTAGAACATATAAAGTTGAGAGATACCACTATACATGTCATAGACTATTTGAAAGCACTAAAATAACTTTCAAACAGTTGCATACAAAATTGTCATTTGAAAGACTGCAACGCAAGCTGCTACTTAAAATGAATCTTGCCCTTAAGACAATTTCCTAAGCCAAAAGTCTGAAATATAAACAATTTTAAACAAAACATTAAATCTCATTTTTTAAAAGTCACTTGTACATTGTTACTAAGATCAGAACTTTAAGTAAGTTCTTTATCTTTAAGGAGGGCTTGCTGTCTCAGACACAGGATGTAGGGACTTGTTTTACACTGGTGTCTTTTTTTTTTTTTTTTTTTTGGTTTTTTGAGACAGAGTTTCTCTGTATAGTCCTGGCTGTCCTGGAACTCACTCTGTAGACCAGGCTGGCCTCAAACCCAGAAATCCACCTGCCTCTGCCTCCCAAGTGCTGGGATTAAAGGCGTGTACCATCACCGCCTGGCTCAACACTGGTGTCATTATAGAAGAACATTTTAAAAATCTATAATGAATCTCATTTCCTTAGTTATTTTTTTTTCTAAACACAGACCAAACCCTTCAAATAGATTCAGAAAAGCCCAACAGTGGTGGGGCATCGTGGTTCATGCCTTCAGCCCCAGCCCTGTAAAGGTAGGTATATTCCTTGTCACTTTGAGGCCAGCATGGTCTATATAGTGAGCTCCAGGACAGCCAGAGCTGTGCAGCGAGACCCTGCTTCAAACAAAACAACCCTCCCCCAGATGATATTGATTATTAATATTTAAATTTCAAACTGTCAGAGGCTGACAGGGAGTCATTTTAGGATGCAAACTGCCTTATATTCCCCCATGCCCACAAGAGACAAATACTATAAAAGTGAGACAGGAGATTTTTAAAGACGAGAGATGAAAAGGAGAGGCAAGAATTCCATGACAATTAACACTTGCTGTATAGGCTACCAACATAGAGTTAAATAAATAAATTTTAAAAAGTAACAATGGCCGGGCGGTGGTGGCGCGCGCCTTTAATCCCAGCACTTGGGAGGCAGAGGCAGGCGGATTTCTGAGAGTTCGAGGCCAGCCTGGTCTACAGAGTGAGTTCCAGGACAGCCAGGCTACACAGAGAAACCCTGTCTCGAACCCCCCCCCAAAAAAAAAAAAAGAAAAGAAAAAAAGTAACAATGGCCCAGGCATAAGAACTGAATGCATCTTGCATTGTGTAGGGTCTCCTGCTCCTTCTTCTCCAGACAGTGTGTGAGAATTTCAAACAAGATAGTTACAGTAAAGAACTGACTCTCCTGTGCCCCGTGTGCTTAGACATTATCTTCCATAATAATCATAGCAGGTTTCCTCCACAGCCGCCCAGTGATAAGATAATGACCTCATACTGCACCAGAATCTCATCTGTGACTACTGTCTTAAGACTGTTAAAACTATCTTTCCTGTTCCATTTTACTATACTGCCTAATTCTGAAATTCCTTTAGGCATTGAAGCCACAGATCCTGGGTTGACTTAAGCTGAGGTCCCAAGAACTCTGGAAGAACCCTCAGGCTATGAGGATATTAGTGGAGAGATGTACCTCCTGAGCCTGTACCGTGAAACACTGACAGAATTACATCCAATTTGTAGTTTACAAGTTATTTTAGGTTTTTACAAAGACAAGATGTTTTAAAAGATTACTTTTTTTCCCTATAATAACTCTATAGGACTAAGATGTCTCAGACTTACAAACTTGTCATTTCCAGGTACCTGAGGGCATTTCTTTTCATGGAGATTGGAGAAGAGAAGCCTACATCCATTTCTGGGTCTGTCATTGCTCTCTGTTTTACGAGGAAACTGTTGCTGAGCCTGGTCACACATGTCTTTAACTTGGGAAGCAGAAGAGGCAGATCTCTGTGAGCTCAAAGACAGCCTGGGCTACAGAGTGAGTTCTAGGAGAGCTGGGGCCACAAAGAGAGACTGTCCTTAAAAAGGAAAGAAAGAAAGAGGTGTGGGGGCGGGTAGTGGGAGAGAGGGAGGGAGGAAGGGAGGGAGAAGGAAGAGGGGGAGGAAGCTGATAAATTTAATGGACAAAGAAAAATAAAGACTTCTTTTAGAAATATGCTTGCCTTATTAAAATAATAGTCTTTTTTTCTGGTAATATTACTGAACGTGGGGGTCAAATCTGTCTTCAAAGAAGTCAAGTTCAGCTACTTGTCCTAGAGAAGCCAATGAAAACAGACAAATTACTAGAAGCAGGTAAAGGAGATTTATTCAAAATGGCCACAATGGGAAGAGAGACAAGGAGTGACCTCTTCCAGTCCATCCCGGGTTCCTGAAGTGAAGTTAAACGTTTAAAGTCAGGGCCAAAGCTGTGTACATCTATCTAAGCCATCCACATCAGGGTGTGGTCTGGCCCACCAATGACCCAGCGCAATCCAGGCTTCAGCTTCCATCTTCTTATAGTTTGACAAGTTGCTAGGGCCACGTGCGACTTCTTTTCTGGGATGCAGCTTCTCCCTCTGGTTAGTTGCAGCCTCTTGTTTTTCCTGGCATGAAATATCTGAAAAACGTTCCATTTCTTGGAGTCCATTGTTTCAGTAGTATGATAGATTGAAAGAAACAAATGTCTCTTTAGAATATCTTCATTTTTGCCAGGCTAGTTACACTAATAGAGATTACATCTTAGAAGTACTGTGAAAACCTCTTCTCTGTGGGCCAGCGAGATGGCCTCAGGGTGAAAGTGCTTGTTGACAGGCTTAATGACATAGTTCTAACCCTGGGACCCACATAGAAGGAGAGGACCAACTCCCATAGTTGTCCTTTGTTCCAAGCATATGCATATACACACCCAAAATAAACAAAAATATGTACAATTTAAAAAATTCTGCTAAGTGAGAAGAAGATCCCAAGGTCCAAAATTGTCATGATCCCATTTAGAAATTGCCTACAATATACAAACCCATAAAGACAAATGTAAAAGTTACAAATCTACTAGCTCATGAGAAGGGGCCAGAGATAGGCTGCTCAATGGGCTTGCAGTTTCTTTTCCATGAGGAAAATGTTCTGCACTTAATGGTGATAAGTGGACAGCTTGGTCAATATACCATAACCCATTGATGTGTACACTTCAAGTAGGTGACTGTTACAGTAAATTATATCATTGTTATAAGACAGAAACAGTCATCAAGATTGTCTTAAGAAAAGTCCCGTAGACAGACATAGTCTTGCTTTGCAACATGGTATTCCATCTATTATACAAAAATCATAATCTATATGATGAAGGGAACCATTCATTCCATTTTATCTCCACTCAGAAACTAGGCTGTAAGCCATCTGCTCCAGCAGCAGATGCCAAAAGTCCAGGAACAAGACAATAAAATCCCCCACCCGAAGAACAGCCTGAAGATAGCCACATGAATGGGAGATATCTGATCTCAGAATAGGCCATCTGTGCTGGGTAGCCCAACTGGGGCATCCCAGTACCCACCAATGAGGTTATAGATTACCTCTAACATAGTAGCCAATCAAAAATGTACTAATGTCAGGGCTTTGCCCCCTCCACCACCACCAATCAGAGATTACCTAAACCTTCTAGAAAGTTTCCCTCCAGTTCCCTATAAGAAGGCCTGCACCCCTTTGTCTGGGGTCACGGCCACATCTGTCATCACCATTTTGATGTGGCGGTGATCCCAGCATGCTGGTTGTTTCTGCAGAATAAACACTCTTTGTTTTTGCATACTATTTGAATCTGGGGTCTTCAGAGATTCCCAAACTCCAACAATAATAAATCATAATGTAGTTAGCACTTGAGAGAAAAAAAAAAATCAGTTGAGATGGTGTCTTTCAATGTAGCTGTGGCTGTCCTAGAACTCACTGTGTAGAACAAGGTGGCTTCAAATTCACAGAAATTCACCTGCCTCTACCTCCAATGTGCTGTGATTAAAGACTCATGCCACACCACAGGAATGAGGAGAGAGGTACATTGCTATAAAGTACGTTTCAGTCTGTGTGTGTGTGTGTGTGTGTGTGTGTTAAGCCCAGATGTACAGAGAGGTGGCCTGGGTCACGTTCAGTGCAAGCGCTTTAATAGTTCTATATAACCTCTGATCAGGGCGACTCTGAGACAAGGTAGGGGAAGAAGTGGAGGGAATATGATCAAAATACCTTGTGTACATGCATACATTATTAAAGAATTAAGGAAAGTATTTTTAAGGTTTTACTATTACATTTATTTATTTACTTTTAATTTTTATTTATTTTGCCTGTATGGGCATTTTGCATGTATGTCTATGCATCATGTGTGTGCCTGGTACCTGAGGAAGCCAGAAGAGAGTATTGGATTCTTTGAGTTATAGTTAGTTAGAGAAGGTTGTAAGCTGCCTTGCTAGAGCTGGGAATTGAACCCTGGTCCTTTGGAAGAAGAGGCACTGCTCCTACTCTCTGAGCTATCTCTCCAGAAGCTCTAATCATGGGGGATTTTTGCCACTTATTCATAGCAGTAAAAAAAAAAAAATTAGACCAACAGAGTGACCACTGTGTTTTCCCCTTTGCTTAAAAAGGAGTTCACACCTTGCGCAAAACTGGGAAACAGTCTTCTGGAACAAACTGAGAATTATTTTTCCTTCATGCTGTATACCAGCCATTGTTCCACAGCTGTTACTTTTAAAGTCTAAATATAAAGAAAGAGCAGCCACAGCTAATAATTATAGCTGGGATTCTCATAGGTAAATGAAGTTGACAGCATATTGCATTGTAAATTATTGGAGACCTACAGTAAGAGTGTCTTCAGTGACTTGCCTGAATGTTAAGCACAGTGTCTGCTTTGGGTCTTAGCTTCTGAGATGAAGGTAAGTTTCTCCATAATTCAAAACCTTGTTGTGTCTAAT
Organism: Grammomys surdaster; assembly: GCF_004785775.1. Lineage (NCBI taxonomy): Eukaryota > Metazoa > Chordata > Mammalia > Rodentia > Muridae > Grammomys > Grammomys surdaster. The sequence goes on from NW_021604962.1 coordinate 1,384,810, forward strand.
ATATCCTCGATTGTAGAGCTGTCATAAGTTAGCATATGCAAGTACGATTGATAGATAGTTTCCAAGGGGCCTTTCAGGACATGTTGACCCTTAGAAGTTGTTGATTCTGTAATTTTCTCAATCTCTAGCATCACTCTGAAGGTACAGTTAGGGTATCCAAAATAAAAAAAGGGAATTTGGTATAAAGAAGCAAGAGATATTGGGATTATTTGCAGATTAAAAATTTAATTAGAAAATGGATTGAAAAGAGATTTTTTTAAGTCAATTAAATAGTTAAGAATAACAGGTCAGCTAGCTTGCTAACCCAAGGCCATCACAGGGGATGCAGAGCTGGAGAAACAAAGGTCAATTGAGTGTTCAGGGAATGTGTTCCCGTGGTGTCTGACTTAGCCTTCTCTAGAAAAACTCCCACCAGAGGTCCCAAGGACTTTCGAATTAAATTTAGCCAGATGGTCTGTTGGCTCAGATAAGCATTCACACTGGGTCCCAAGGCCAAAGGGGCCAGAGACTATTCTCATGAGATTTGTCAAACCTCTGCCTGGGATCTGCTTACACACATTACTGACATTTGAAACAACCAATTGTGTGTGATTACCCACAACCCTCCCCCTCCCCCAAGCCTTTGCCTATATTAACCCTAAGCTATTAGGTCTCAGGGTCGATAACCCCTACCTCCTGTATGAGTGTGTATCGACCCGAAGCTTCGATAATAAAGGACCTGACTCATGTAATTACAGCAAGACGGTCTCTGGAGTGTCTTTGGGTCCTTGTCCTTCCTGGGTCCCCTTGGAGGAGTCTTTCAGGATACTTCCACATCATTAAAGAACTAGTCCTTAGTGTCTTCCCCAACCACATACACACACACACACACACACCAATGTCACAACATATTGTAAGAGGAGCAATAAAGACTCATTAAAGAGAAATTTTGGGGTGTGGGGACTTGGCTCAGTGGTTTATAGTATTTGTTGCTCTTACAAAGGACCCAAGTTAGATTCCCAGCACCAACACAGTGGTGACTCACAACCCTTTGTTGCTCTAGTTCTAAGGAATCCAGTGTGGTCTTCGGACTTCCATGGGGACCAAGCATGCATATGGTACACATATTCACATGCAGATAAAACACTAACACATAAAATAAAATCATAGTAAATATTTTAAATTTTTTAAAAAAATTCTGGCTAAGAGAATAGACTCTGGGCTGGATAGACTTGATGTTCAGTTGGGATAGGTCACTCACACTGCTAAGATACCAGAGAACTGCTCAGGAAGAGCACCAATAGGAAGGCAGGTTCACCTTAAGTATGCTTAAGAGATGATGGAATAGCTCTTTAATGAAGTCATTTACTTTTTCTTCCCACAATTTCCTTGCCTTTGCATAGTCCCTGTAAGTAGCCACAAAGTCTGCTGAGGCTGGGAAAGGTGCAACTCCCTTTTGTTTTGTCTTTCTCTATCTCTTTAGGATGGTGACCTTTTCTGGTATTTGGGGTTTCCTTGCCCTTTCTCTGAATCGCCGCCCCTCCCCCCGCATCCCCCCCCCACATCCCCCCCCCGCATCTCCCCCCCCCCAACCTGCCCCAAGTAGCTGCCTGTTCACAGTGCACATCTGATTTCCATGCCAGCTTACAACAAAGTCTTTTTTCCTTCTCGCTATCCTCCTCCTCTGGGCAGCTGTAGAAATTTACAGCTTGCCTGCCCTGGGGGGTTCTCTTTTACATTCTAATAAAACTGTCCTTGAACTTCTGTTTGAGTACATCCTTAAATTCCTTTATTACTAAGAGCCTTAAGAGGGGACATTTTCAAGAATCAGCTGGCAACAATAGAGGCAGTCCCATGATTTCTGGTAATAATATATATTTTTTGATGTGTTGGACATATCTTGGCCATCCTCTGGGTAAAATGGGAGTACTAAGGTAGTTTGTCTTTCTGTGAATTATTCTGTCAGTGATCTGTGGTCTCCTACACTGAATACAGGCTGGCAGCGTGGGACTAACATAACAGCAGATGATAACTGTGTGACTTCCAAGGTCACATCACCAGAAGACTGGTAGTTTTTGTTGTAGCCTTTTGGAATGGTTCCTGCAGACGAAGAGAGTAACACTTTAAAATTTTTACTAAGACCTCCCTACTGTGAGGAAGTCCAAACTAGCTTTATAGAGAGGCCGAGTAGAGATACATAGACACCTGATCTGTCCTAGAGGTTCTAAGGAGCCAAGGGGGTTGTGAGGGTGCACACTAAATCTAAAAGTTACCTTGTACTTTTATACTTCAGAAGACTCTGATGACTTCAGCTTCCTGCTACTGTGTGAAGATAATAAATTCCAACTGAGACTTACCATGCTGGGGAGATTGAACTCACAAGAAAGTGAAAGAGAATATATTGTTTTAAACTGCCATTTTGGAGGGATTCAGTTACACAGTAGTGCATAACAAAATAAGGACACACCCCCCCACTTTCTGTCTTGATTAATTATATATAATATCGTTTACATTTTTCTCATATAAATGGCTCGACAGCTTATAAAATACATGTATGAACCGGTCCTCGGCAAACCATTTTCTTCCTAGCGCTGGTACTTCAAAAAATCACAAAGGCTTCATTCACTTCATAGTTTCTTACCATTTCATCATCCTCTTGATGCTCAGGTCAAGATACCAGGTTCTGAAGATAATTAAGTTGTCCCTAAAGTTATAAATCCTGTTTGTCAGAACCAGAGAAACCAGCCTTAAGAAGCAAATCCAACTGCAGGTTCTATAAACACAGTGTTTGACCTACGTGACTGTGAGGAATCAGAGGGGATTAATGAAGACAGAGGAGACAGGAAAAGTGAAGTCTGTTTGAAGCTCTGTCTTATCAACTTTTTAAAAATTTAATTAATTTATTTTTAATTAAATTTTTCATACAATATATTTGATCCTGTTTTTCTTCTACCCCAGCTCCTCCCAGATCCTTCCTACCTTCTTTATTAATTTTTAAAGTTGTACTCATTTCTAAATTGTATCTGACCTTGCTCACTTATCTTAAAAATACAGTTAAGTAAAAATGCTCAAATTTTATGAAAGCAGAGCACAGTTTATTTCTAAAAAAAAAAAAAAAAGTTACAGGAATTGATCACAATGTCTATAGTAACAAATTTCTCTGTATCTACTTTCACATGATACATGAAAATAAAATTTATGTAGCTTTATGTGTTAAAATTTAAAAGCCACAGAATAGAGAAAAGTAAAAAGAACATTTTTCATATTTATGGTGGGGAAAAAGAATATTCAAGCTTGAACAAACAGAATTTTAAACATATATTTATAGGTTTTTGTGTATTTACCAATATATAAACTGATGGGAAATGTCAGTAAGTTAAAAAAGAATGGTCCTGTCTTAACTATTCTAAATAGCTAACAACATTCAGAAGAGAAGCAGAACTGTGGTCTTTGAAACTGGGCAAAGGGGGTAATTTTTTTTTTTTTTTGCTGATTTTTGTTTTTTAATTGGACAGGGTTTCTCTAATATGTAGCTCTGGCTGTCCTGGAACTCACTATGTAGACCAGGCTGGCCTTGAATTTAAAGACATCTACCTACCTCTGCCTCCTGAGTGTGGCATTAAAGGGGTGCACCACCACACCTGGCCAAGAATAAACTTTTAACAAGTTTGGAAATGTAAATGGAAAAAAAAATTTATAATTGTAATAAAGCGAGACAAGTGCTCCTTGTAGACTTTGTACATCTTTCTTCTGTCTATTCAATTTGAGCAATCTAGGATTTCTTTCTCAACATAAACTATCAAAGGTTTTAGTATTTAAAGGATCTCTTTAAAATCTGCATCTGAGCCTGTGTTAGAAATGTCTGACATTATTAGAAAAGGAAATACTCAAATTCATATGGAATAACAAAAAACCCAGGATAGCGAAAACTATTCTCAACAATAAAAGAACTTCTGGAGGAATCACCATCCCTGACCTCAAGCTGTACTACAGAGCAATAGTGATAAAAACTACCTGGTATTGGTACAGAGACAGGCAGGAAGATCAATGGAATAGAATTGAAGACCCAGAAATGAACCCACACTCCTATGGTCACTTGATCTTTGACAAAGGAGCTAAAACTGTCCAGTGGAAAAAGGACAGCATTTTCAACAAATGGTGCTGGTTCAACTGGAAGACAACATGTAGAAGAATGAAAATTGATCCATTCTTATCCCCTTGTACAAAGCTCAAGTCTAAGTGGATAAAGGACCTCCACATAAAACCAGATACACTGAAACTAATAGAAGAGAAGGTGGGGAAAAGCCTCGAATACTTGGGCACAGGGGAAAAGTTCCTGAACAGAACTCCAATGGCATATGCTCTAAGATCGAGAATTGACAAATGGGACTTCATAAAATTGCAAAGTTTCTGTAAGGCAAAGGACACTGTCAATAGGACAAAACGACAACCAACAAATTGGGAAAAGATCTTTACCAATCCTTCATCTGATAGAGGGCTAATATCCAATATATACAAAGAACTCAAGAAATTAGACTCCAGACAACCAAATTACCCTATTAAAAAATGGGGTATAGAGCTTAACAAAGAATTTTCAACAGAAGAAACTCGAATGGCTGAGAAGCATCTAAAGAAATGTTCAGCATCCTTAGTCGTCAGGGAAATGCAAATCAAAACAACCCTGAGATTCCATCTCACACCAGTCAGAATGGCTAAGATTAAAAACTCAGGTGATAGTAGATGCTGGCGAGGGTGTGGAGAAAGAGGAACACTCCTCCATTGTTGGTGGGACTCCAAGATGGTGTAACCACTTTGGAAATCAGTCTGGCGGTTCCTCAGAAAATTGGACATAGCATTACCGGAGGATCCAGCTATACCACTCCTAGGCATATACCCAGAAGATGCTCGAACATATAACAAGGACATATGCTCAACTATGTTCATAGCAGCCTTATTTATAATAGCCAGGAGCTGGAAAGAACCCAGATGTCCTTCAATTGAGGAATGGATTCAAAAAATGTGGTATATTTACACAATGGAGTATTACTCAGCTATTAAAAACAATGAATTCGAGAGGTTCCTAGGTAAATGGATGGAACTAGAAATTATCATCCTGAGTGAGGTAAGCCAATCACAAAAGAACACACATGGTATTCACTCACTGATTATTGGATATTAGCCTAGAACCTTGAAATGCCCAAGATGCAACTCACAGGCCACATGAAGCCCATAAAGAAGGAAGACCAAGTGAGGGTGATTCGGTCCTTCTTAGAAGGAGCAACAAAATACTCAAGGGAGCAAATATGGAGACAAAGTGAGGGACAGAAACTGAAGGAGGGGCCATCTCAAGACCACTCCACCTGAGTATCTATCCCATGTGCAATCACCAAATGTAGATGCTGATGTGGAAGACAGGAAGTGCATGCTGATAAGAGCCTGATATGGATATCTCCTCAGAGGCCTTCAAGAGTCAGACATATTCAGAGGCAGATGCTCACAACTAGCCATTGAACTGATCATGGGGTTCTCAATAGAGGAGTTAGAGTGAAGACTGAAGGAGCTGAAAGGATTTATGGCACCATGAGGAGAGCAACAATACCAACCAACCACAGCTCCCAGGGTCTAAACCACCAGCCTGGGAGCACTTAGGGGGGGATCCAGGGCTTCAGCTGAATATGTAAAAGTGGAGGGCCCTGCTGGGCATAGGTGGAAGAAGAGAACCTTGACCTCATGAAGGCTGGTTGCCCCAGGGGGTGGGAATTTTGAGGGTGGGGAGGTGGGAGTGGGGGGGGTAGATAGAGGTTACATCCACAGAGAAGAAGGAGGAGGGGCGAGGGGATTGGGGGTTCCGAGGGGGTGGTGGGGGATGGGGTAAGGGGACAACATAGGAAATGTAAATAAATCATCCAATAAGAAAAAAGAAAAATAAATGAATAAACTACACGCTAAAAAAAAATAAAATAAAAAAAAATTTAAAAAAAAGGAATATTAAGAGCTAATGTTTTAAATGCGTGTTCATACATAGTCAGAACATTGTTACTGGGGTATATGATGTGATTACAGCATTGTGTTAGCCACCAGTACGAAGACCAAAACAAAACAAACACACACACACACACACACACACATATACCCACAAAGAAAGTAGGAAATCACATTTATATTCCAGCCAGGATGCTCACAGGTGATTCATGGCAGAAAAACAAAACTACCATTTACAAGTAACATAATTGTGAATAAACACCATCTAATTAGAGCTGTGTTCAAGACCTGAAGCTAAGGATATTTCAGGTAACTTCATGTGGTTTATATTCGTGAATGAGGAACTGAATGACAGAGCATCACCCGTGTCTGCATTCAGAGAGGCCGATCACATATAGCTTTTATGTTGGTTCTACTTCCTTGAAACCCTTATCTACATAGGTCCTGAATATTTGTATTATACATAAAATAAAATAAATACACACAAATGTGAATATTAAAAATAAGACTCTAAATAATTCATATTAAACATTCAAATCTTTCATGAAAAAAAAAAAAGAAATGTCTGACATTGACTTAAAGATGCTGAGAAGGGCATTTCTCTTGTTCTTATCTTTTATCACCCATTAAACAGGTTGCCAAGACTTTTTAATATTTTCTGCATGCAATGGGCCCTGTTATCTTAACACCTGGAACATGTCACATCACCAAATGTACCCATTTTATGGAAATCATTAATAGCTACACTTTACAGGATGCCAGTCAGGGTGGATTCATATTGTATCTTAAAATGATAAACAGTTACTTTTACTTTTCCTTATTTTTCGAAGCTATTAAAGTATTCTATAAATATAGATTTTAAAAAGTCTTGGACAAGTCTTTCAGTGTAGGTGGTGTGAGGGGTGATCTGTATTAAAGGTGTTACCACACATTCTGCGCCTCCTTATGTTTTAGACGGGGTCTCTCTCTAAGCCTAGAGACTGCTATTTGGCTGCCTGGTCATTGGTCCTCCCAGGATCCTCTGGTCTCCCCCGCACAGCGTTCGACCAGGTTTCCAGGCACACACCATCATGTCTGGCTTTTTGTGGGTTCAGGGATCTGAATTCAGGCCTTCATACTCACATGGCAAACACTTTACCTACTGAACTGTCTCCCCAACCTAAATAACTTTGGGACTGATTTTGAAAGCTTTAATGTAAGGGTAACATCGAAAACTAACATACAAAATATATCTGTCTGAAGAGGTAAAAAATAAACTGAACAATTTTACAATCAGCAAATAAATTGACTTAGTTAGTAAACTCCAAGTCTAAACCTATAGACTTCCTGGTGACTTATTCAAATAGTCAAATGCCGACCAGTCTTTTGACTATTTTCAGGAAGCAAGTGTGAGAGAGTCTTCTTGAACTCACTGAGAGCTAAGACAGCGGCAGTACAATCATGTTTTGGAACATCAATTGATTAAATTTAATTTTAAAAACTCAACAAGCTGAAAGCAGGAATAAAATATTATTGTCAAGTTTATTACTCAGAATGCTAAATGACTTTAAGGCCACAGAGTATGCTAATGTAAGTCTTCTCCGTTTAACAGTTTACAGAGGAAACCATATGATCTTCTCGGAAGACGTAGAAAAGGCTGTTGGCGTGTTTCCACTTAGAAAGAAAGAGCAAGCTAAAAATAAGGGAGTTGGCTTCTTTCTTTCTTTCTTTTTCTTTTTCTTTTTTTTTTTTGGTTTTTCGAGACAGGGTTTCTCTGTATAGCCCGGGCTGTCCTGGAACTCACTCTGTAGACCAGGCTGGCCTCGAACTCAGAAATCCGCCTGCCTCTGCCTCCCAAGTGCTGGGATTAAAGGCGTGCGCCACCACCACCCGGCCTATTTTTTTATTTCTTTATTGAGTCTTGGTGAATTTCACATCATGAAACGCAATCCCACTCAGCTCCCTGTACCTTCGAATCCATACGCCACTCTTGCAACCTTCCCCGCCAAAATAAATGAATAAACAAACAAATAATAAAAACAAAACAAACAAAAATCTCATTGTGTAAGCTGTAGTGTGTCACAGTGTACCCTTTTGTCTACACATCTTGCAAATCTTCATTGGAGTGAGTCATTGATCTGGTTCAAGGCCTCTGGTTCTGCTACGCTGTCAACACTGGATCCCCACCCTGTGTCACGGACCCACAGCTTTAGATCTGCAGGGCCAGCTCATTGTCAGGTTGAGAAAAATCTTACAGCACACTTCATATTCCCAATGTTGAAAATAAGTAAGTTCTAGGACAAGAATGCTCTTGAACACATTAATTGTTAAAGATTGTGTTTGTAATAAAGAAGTAGAGTTTTAAAATATAATATTGAATGAAAGGAAATAAAATTGGTGATATTCGTAGATGAAATGGTTTTTATGAAGAAAACTCCAGGACCCGCAGGAGAGCTAGAACATGTAATAAGGAGAAATCAGTAGTGTGTCTATACAGCAGCAAAAAGCAGCTTGCTAATAGGAAAGATATTATTTATCCTAGATGCACAGGCGCCTAAGAGTAAGTCTAACTAAAGCTACATTAGCTCTATATGAAGATAGTACAAGCTCTGTTAGAACACCATTAAAGGATTTGTGGGTATTATCAACATGCAACTCTCCTCCAATCATTGCATTAGTGCAGACCAGTTCCAATCAGAATCTTATCAGAATTTTTATATTGGGACTGTGTTCATCAGTAGTATAGAAAAACATGGCATCAAGATTAGTCCTGACATCTCCGGGAAGAGGAACTGTATTGAATGATTTGCCCTTCCAGATATCAGGGCTAACGATGCATCTACAAGAGTCGTCTAGCACAGGATTAGACAGAAAAGCAACAAAATACACAACATTACAATATACACACATACTTGATTTATGACTGAACAGGTCTTGTATATCAGTGGGAAGAAAGAATTATGTTGATTTATGAAAAATAATTTTAAAAAACAAACTAAAATTGTATCTTAACTTTCCCAAAAATAAATACTAGGAAAATGAAGAAAAAACAGACAAGTATCTTCAAAGAATAAAATAGAAGAGAATGTCTACAACTTTTAAGTAATTATAAGTTTATTAAGATATATAGGAATATAATCTTTAAAGGAGATAATGTATACATTTGATCTAAAGCGTAAAACTTCATAATTTAAAAATACAGAAAATAAAAATAAATTACACTGTGAAAAGCTGTTCCATATACACACAAGTATGTACATATATGTGTGTGTATCTATGCATAAAGACTCATGTGTAAATAAAGTGTTCTCAAAAATAAAAACCTTTACAGATTAATATAAAGTAGCATCGGTACAAATGAAAGCAGGGACAGCCACTTGCCCATGCTCTTCAGACTTCCAGCTCCATCCCTGCCCTATGCCTCAGAACTTAGCTACACTCTTGAGAATTACTGATGAACTTCAAAGAGATTTATTTCTGCATATTCTCATCTATCAAGATCTACTTATAAATTACATTTTTTGAAATTTAAGTAATATTTCAATTAAAACAATGATAGATCAATTATATCCTAACATATCTGTCGTAATTTTATGAAAATCACTATTTTCCATAATGAAGAGAGAGGACTGACTTTTTTTTTTTTGTAAGCTTGCTCTCTGTCTCTCCTTTTTTCCCCTCCCTCCCTCCCTCTGAAACATGACCTCACTAGGTGACTCAAGCTGGCCCATAGTTCTTGCTTCCAGCAATGTTTTGTTTTTGTTATTTGTGTCTTGTTAGGATGGCCTCACTAAGTATGGCTGTTAGGATGAATCCAAACAGAGGATGATCTTTAATTTCTGACGCCTCCTGCCTCCACTTCCTGTGTGAGGAGATTACAGACATGCACACGGCTATCTCCAGTTTATGGTTTCTGTGGAGCTAGGGATGGAACTCAAGGCCTACTGCATGCCAGGCAAGCACCAAACTAACCAAGCCACTGCCCCAGACATCTATCCAAATATTTCAGTTTGACTCTCTCTCATCCAACTTCCAGAACGCTTGCTTTTCCTGTTTGGACTTGGCTCACGTTGATTGCTGACTGTAAAGCATCTTCCGAGGCTTAACGGTCCACACTGCTCATTATTTTGCATGCATCTTGAACTTGGTCTTTTTGCTAGAAGGTGCTTTGACTCAAAACCCAGCTTTCCTCGTAAGAGTGATGTCTTTCTAACTGAAGTCCGGCTTTTCTCATCAGAGTGATGTCATTCTAACTGAAGTCATAGTAAAAGCATTAAAATAGAAACATCCAGGTCAGTCTTTTCTACCCCAGGTGCTTCTTCAATGGGTCACAGTTTCAGAACATACTGATTTTTAAAACTCTTGCAACTTTTCATGTGTCATTTTGCTATTTACCATTTTTTTCACATTCGTCCTAATTTTAAAACAATACTAAGCAATGATTTAAAAAAAACAAAAGCCATATTGTAATACAGAACTTTTCTAACCTAATTATGGTTGTCACCATTTATAATTTACTTAGAATAATTATGAAATCATTTTGATAATTAAACATTTCCCTTTTAAGGCTGGAGGTTGTTTTATTAAAGTTATTCTTAATAATAATCTTCTCAAGGCCTTATGCAGATTAAGTGCTATGAAAGTTTATGTTCTCATCATGACACAGGGTAATTAGGGCTGTTAATTACTTCATTATAATTACAATAATTTTTAATGCAAAAAGATGTTTGCTTCTGTACTTGAGACTGCTTTAACCAGTGAATGCAAGGTTTTCATATTTTTGTCTCTATTTTCATGTTGGCTTTAACTTTTTATTGCTGTTAACATGCTATCATCTTAGGACAACTTCTTCTTCGATGTGCCATACTGAAAAGACTAGCTAAACGTCTAGCCTTGGTCAAAGTATCAGTGGAATGGGTTCTGAGTCAAGTCCTTACTCAAAGCACTTGGGTTTGAGTGCAAACTTTTTGATGTTCCTGTCATGTCATAAAGCTTTAAAACTTTTAATTATACTGTTTCTCCTGAGTTTCTAGTTCTATTTTCTTAAAGTTATATATTTAATAATTTAAGCATTTAATAATTTAAGCAGTTAATAATTTAATTTATTAATTTAATAAATTAATAATTAATAATAAATAATTAATAATAAATTAATAAATTAATAATTAATAATTTAATTTAATAATTTAATAAATGGTATGGTTAGGAAGGAAAGCTTACTGTGAGAAAGTTCCTGAAATGATGTCAGCTTACCTTAGCATTGCTCTCTGACTCAGTCACCACAAGGTTTGCATTCTGTGCCCTATTGCAATTTTAACTTCTGAGTTTTATTAACTCCTTTCTAGATTATGTGTAATATCTGTTGGAAAGGCTTGTTTATGAAGTACAGTTGCCATCGTATCGTTCCCCATGTGATGGTTTTTCTTTAGTCATCTATGAGGCTGCTGCCAGCGGTTCTAACATCAGGTGGGATATTCTGTTCTTTCAAGATTGAGCTCTGAACATCTTCCCGCGAATGTTCAATAGTGTAGCTGTACAGAGTTTGGGAACGGAATGGGTATTGCAGACACTTTCTTCAGAAATGTTTCTATAGCTGTAGGAGTGACTGTGTAGATGCCAGAAAATTAGAATGGGACTGTGAAAGGGGAAAAAAGAAGCTTTAATGGAAATGGTTAGCGAAGGCTATAGGCCACTTGTGATATAAAACCGAAAGGAGGAATGGGGGTGGACAAGAAGTATTTAAATAAAAATGGTAGGCAGGGAGGTGGAGGGGAGGGGAAGCCACTGCCAGAGTAACAAAATTCAGTATATATGAAGTGCTGTAAGGAAGTCTGTGACTTTGCACATTCAAAACAGTGTAAAAAAAATGAAAGAGAGAAAAAATAAGTTGAGGAGGAAAGAAAGGAGGGAAGGAAGAAAGAAAATTAGCTTCCTGTATGACCAAGGTGTGGCTCAATGGTAGTGTGTTTGCTTAGCATATGAAAAGCTCTTGAATCAATCCCCAGTAGTGAAAAAAAATAAAAGTTAAAAATATTCCTGAAGAGCTGGATCATTGGATTCAAATCAATATGGCTAGGCAAGGGAGAATGAATTACCAGGATACATGGAGCAGGATCAGGTTACCAGGACATAAGAGTGGGTTCCTTCTTGCCCCAAACAAACTGCATTCGTGTGGATATTGTTTTTTTCATTCAACTTAATTGGCTATTCCAAAGAATTTTTTTTTTTTTCCTATTCTTGACGATTGGAGCCCTTGAGATGCGTGATGGAATTGTGTTTTGTATTTTTTGGTAAAAGGAGGAAAGCAAGGGCCTGGAGAGATACGCTGGAGCAGTCTCCTTGGAAGGATTCAGCACGAGTAGACATTTAAAGGGGAAGAAAGGGGTTTGTTTAAAATAGGAAGTCAGTAAGTCACTTTTAAATTTAAAGAAAACAAAATTGGAGTTGAAGAGTAAGTAGGTTTATCATTGGCTATTGCCGATTTTCTTTGAAAAATAAACATTAAAAAAAATATTCCTGAAGGTTGTGGGCTCTACTGTGTGTTTGGTTCCCATTGGCCACAGTCCCTGTGGTGACTAGGGTCAAGAGACTTTGAACTCTTGACACAACCATTTCTTCTCTTTCTTTGTCTTCAAAGCAAAGGCCTATCTGACAAAAGCCATCTTCAACTGTCTATCTCTTTTTCTGTGGACTTATTTTTAACGGTTTGATTATTTGATAATAAAGGACTATTTGAAAACTTAGAAATGTCCATGGTCTATATCACAAAATAAAGAAAATTAAAACCTTGTTCTAGTGTATTTCCCAACTTTCTCATCATGGCCCTGTTGAAACTCACCTTTGCATCTGGTTGTCCAAGAGTGTGTCGTTGTTGATTCCATCTCTGGTAGGACTCTGTTTAAAGTGGCCCACCTTTATTTAATTATACACTGACAAAGCCACCTTCTCATTGAATGCTATCATGGATTGTCTTAGCCTACGCTAGACTCCATGTTCTCTACTTGCTCCCAGCATCCTTACCATTCATTTAGACTGTGCATACTATTTTGTGTCCCCCACCCTGATCAGAGTCATCCCGGGATAATTTGTGGTATCCACTATACCTGGCACAATGTTTATATACAGAATTCAAATACTGTCGTAGTGGGTTGTTGGTAAGGAAGTGGTGGATGGGTTAATTAAGAGTACATGTCCTTACTCTACCTGCCACTCTTTCACCGTGACAGTCAGTGTGAATTTCCTTTTGGCAAGGCCCTTACAGCCAGACTACTGTGAGGACAACATCTCTACCAGGAAAGCAAAAGAGAGACTGGAAGCCAAAACTCAAGGAATTCTGGCCAAAGACATAAACAGCCACATTCTCACAGAAGTGGATTCCTAGAAGCAATTTGCATTGATTGTGTTTCAGTCCAACTAGGCATCGTCGAACGTATGAGGTAAGATTGTCCTATAGACTGTCAGCTTAAAATACAAGTATGTAAACGTTGGCTAAACTCACATGGGTTATTGTTTTAGCCTCTAGTTCTTTTGGAAAACCATAATTCATTTTCTATAAGTCTTTTATAGAATGCTTATATTGATTTAGTATCAGAAAGTATTTCTAATTACTGAACATTTCTTCTGGTACGGATTTTGGCTGAAGCTACTGTATTGAAGGAATTTTTAAAAATATAAATGTCATAGTATACTGATTAAAGTAAGAAGTCTATAAAAACAGCTTTTTTAAAAAAAGATTTATTTATTTTATGTATATGAATACACTGTAGCTGGTCTTCAGACACATCAGCAGAGGGCATCAAATCTCATTACAGATGTTCATGAGCCACCATGTGGTTGCTGGGAATTGAACTCAGGACCTGTGGAAGAGCAGTCAATGCTCTTAACCACTGAGCCATCTCCCCAGCCCCTAGAAACAGCTTTTTAAAAAATGTGTTCTTGGTCAGAAATCCTGGTCTGTAAGTAGGGCTAAGGTTAATAGCCCCTATACTTGTCTATCAGTGCATCATCAAAAAAACACGTGAGGTTGTTCACTAACTGGAGCCCAAGCAGTCAGAGGATGAAAACGAATATAGCCCATAACACTGTCTGTAAGAAGTTTGCAAAATTAGCTCACGCTAGACAAAATCCCAGCATGGAGAGGGCAAGGGTGAGGATAAAATTTTTCCACTGTTGGTGCTTTGGCATTTGGTAGTGGCTGGGACAGTTAGTTCTCTTTAGTGGTATAACCTCTGGCAGGAAATCCATATGGCAGGGCAGGTCCCAGTCCCATGAGTAGGTGGACACCACAACCTGGATTTCTTAGGCTTAAAAAAAGAGAAAAGTCAAAGTTGCGTGAATAAGGGCCTAAGGCCAAAGAGGGATCTAGGAGGAGCTGTGGAAAAGAAGAATATGAACAAAATACACTGTATACGATTCCCAGTGAATTAATACAAACATTATTTAAAAATGAAGTTTGCAATACATAGGTGGAAAATATGAGTTACTCATACAAATATTAATTAATGATAGAATAAACTAGTATGTCATTATTTGTCGATGAATGATGCAAAAAAATATTGGTATGAGAATAGGAAAGTGCTCCTTTGGTCAGGATGGCTGCTGGATGCCTAAAGGAGTAAACGCTGGGATATAATTGAGGAGTAGGTGGGTTATGGGTAAGGGACAAAGAGAAAAGACTTTCCTGCTGGAAAAAAGAATCTTAATTTGAATATGGCTATGAAATAAAAGCCATTTTTTGGGCAAAGCATTGGTCAATTATTATTATTTTTTTAGAGAGATGAAAAGTGATAGATTAAATTAGAACAGGAATTTGGGTTCAGTCTGTGGAAGAGTATAAATACCAGGTTTACAACTAAGGAATTACCTCATGGTGATGATTCATCATGGAAGATCTGGGTACAAACAAAAGTGTTGGTCCAAGTTGAGTTTTTGGAAACTTAATATTTGTCAGATATGCACTACTTGGAAAGGAAGATCATCACACAGAGCAATTAAAAGATGTCTATGGAGAAAAATACTGTCTTCTTTAGGGATGCTAACCTTATCAGTGACCATCATCCCGTAACATTATTTGGTACCCTCCCTCCTACATGGTCTCTTTTGATAGCCATGCTTTTGTATACGCTTCTTCATTCTGTACTAGTGCTGGTTGGTGGGATGCATGAGTTGAGTGTATAGCAGGAATGATGGCATGCTATAAAACCAGTAGGCAGGGAAAGACTGGCAGATTCCAAAAGAGAATCAGCAACACTTGATCCCTGGTTAGTTTTAGGTGTAAGAGAACACAAAGACTTTAGCTTGACAGAGCGATTACATACACAATAGATGTAACCATGCCTGGGAGGAAGCTGTTCACGCTGTCGTTGTGAG
This sequence comes from Grammomys surdaster, assembly GCF_004785775.1. Classification (NCBI taxonomy): domain Eukaryota; kingdom Metazoa; phylum Chordata; class Mammalia; order Rodentia; family Muridae; genus Grammomys; species Grammomys surdaster. The sequence continues at coordinate 1,400,119 of NW_021604962.1, forward strand.
AAATGGTTAGGAGAGATGCACAATACAGGTTTACATCGAGACTTGAAAAAGCAATATTAGAAATAATTAGGAATAGTGAGTTACATTTAATTGATGTTGGAAACTCAGGTAGTTTTATAGCATCAAAGGCATAGTAAGCAGCCAAAGACTTGATTATTCAATCTCAGCTCTAGGCTTAGATTTTTAACAACTTTCTTTAAAAAGGGTTCTCAAATACTTCGATCTCCCTGCTAGCCAGTTATCCAAAGGTAGGGGAGAAAAGATGGTAAATAGCACAAGGGGATGTAGATCTGCTTAAAAGTAGTTCTTTGGGGTGATTCCAATCTCTGTTTGTCAGGACACCAGCAGTCCAGTTCACTAGTGTCAGGATACCAACAGTCCAGTTTAAATCAGCATGCATTGAATCAGCATGATCCAGCAGAAACCACCAGGCCTAGGGAGGAAAGACCAGGACCACCAGTATGCCAGGAGTTCCCTGCCGTACCTCTCTCAACCAAGTGGAGATCAGCAAAGCCTCAGGACCAATGAAGAGCTGCACAGTCAGTTATGCAAACGCCCCAGACCAATGAAGAGCTGCGCAGTCA
>NW_021604962.1:1400712-1428878 GCF_004785775.1 Grammomys surdaster
AAACGCCCCGGACCAATGAAGAGCTGCGCAGTCAGTTATGCAAACGCTCCGGACCAATGAAGAGCTGCGCAGTCAGTTATGCAAACGCCCCGGACCAATGAAGAGCTGCACAGTCAGTTATGCAAACGCCCCAACCAATGAAGAGCTGCGCAGTCAGTTATGCAAACGCCCTGCCACTGTGCATTGAGTCCTATTTATACGCTCTGCACACATCACGTGTTCCCTTAAGCAAAATATCACATGCATCTGCTTTAGCAAACCATCTCGTGAGTCTGTACCACATGATACAACCAGAAATTTGCACTTCCCTCAGCTAGTCAGTATACAAAGATACACACACACGGAGACACATAAACACACACACACACACAAATACACAGGGGTCAGGGTAGGGATGCTCAAAGTAATGGAGGCAGTGGCCCCAAGTCTGCTATTGTAAGCATGCTGACGTATGCCTCTCTGTTTTTTACTTGCTGTTCAGATGGATTCTAACCTCTGTGCAATCCCAGCTTTCCTGGAAATAAGGTCAGGGGATTTGTGGTCGTTTCATCTCTCATCCTTGCAAATTACTTCAGTTCCATGCTCAAATGATTCTAGGCTATGTGCTGGGTGACTCACGAACAGACATCTCTTCAGTAAACCGGCAAATCCACATGCAAATGCTTTAAGCCCCGAAAACGTCTCTCCTTACATTGCTCAATATATTTGAATTCTCTTTATTTTCCTTTTTAATCATCATTTATTCCTTGTGTGTAAAAAACAATATTAAGAAGATTAGCAACAACAAAAGCCTTCATTTTATTTAATACAATCATGAAGCATAACATAATTTTACTTGGAGAAAACAGAAAATGTAACAACAGACCAGGTAATAAGCAATTGCATGGACTCCTTTTGGTTCATAAACTTAAATACTAATTCTTAAGTATTTTTGCATCTTGTTTCAATAAACATAAGTAATAAATTACTTTTAATATCATTATCCAAGTCATGCTTTTTGATGTTTTCATTAAAGTTTCATTAAAATTCAGTGCATGTGTAAAAGGGATTTGTGGGCTGGAACAAGCTAATATCCTTCTCTCTGAAGTGTTTATTCATATGAGGCCAAATCTTGATATTCAATAGGGTTTTGCAACACAGCAAATACGGAAGTGGGACAAAGTGAAGAAAATCCTCCCACCAGATCCACGCCTCTTCTCAGCCTCCATCACACCCTTTCCATCTTGGATTCACTTTGTACCTTTTTCTCTTCGAACCCGGAAAAATTTCTTTGGGTTGCAGTATTTGCTAGTTGCCTGCCTTAGATACCTGCCCTTGTTTTCCTTTGTATATAGTTAACCTTTTCATGAAAGCAGAGACTTATCCAAAAACATTTGTTTTGGCAATAGTGAAAAAAAATCTAGAGAAAACATTGACCATTTCAGTGATTTTCTGGAACGACACTGTGGAGGTTCCTCATTACTTGAAAAAAAATATTTAAAATAATTTTTTTCCTTCCACCTAGAAATGTCAAAAAGAGAAAATAGATATAATAACCAAACACAAGTTGTTTGGTAAAAGCCAGGGAATTCCTGCTTGGCCATTTTTTAGCTTACTTCCCCACTGTTCCTCCCTCTGGCCTCTCTCTTTGTTGAAGATTCTTTTAAAGATACCGGAGAGGATATTCTCTTTCAGGTTAAAGGGAAATGGCAAAGTGGGAGGCACTACACCTAGCTGGGGGGCTATTGGACTCATTAGTTCTGTCTGCATGAGTAAATGCTAGCCAACAGTGTCAGGAGGCAACAGGCTTCACTAAGATGCTTACTTCCCCACTGTTCCTCCCTCTGGCCTCTCTCTTTGTTGAAGATTCTTTTAAAGATACCGGAGAGGATATTTTCTTTCAGGTTAAAGGGAAATGGCAAAGTGGGAGGCAAAATTGCAGCAGTAATCTGGATTTTCTTGAAGACAATGCATATTTGTCTTTTATTCTTTTATTCCACTAGAAAGGAGAAATGGATCTCACTGTTACAGAAGAGACTTAGTGATGCCTTTGGTTAAGTATACTTCTTTTGCCACATTAAGGGGAAGAGTCCCAAACACTCCTTTGTGCAAGCTTGGTTTGTTTGCATAATTGTTTTGTTTCTCCTAGTGCTTTGTTTTTCTTTGGTATGACTTGACTTGTTCAATAAGAGTATAACTTAATAAAGAAATTCCAGTTTTCATGTTACAAGTCTGGTTGCCCCACTTTACAATTATATGTGGAGTTATGAGAATCACATATTTGGTCGCCACAGTGTTGAGAGGGTTGTTTGGGCAGAGGCAGTTGTTTGAGAACAGAGGCTTGCTGGATTTCTTCTAGGTTACATTTTCATTGTAAAGAGATGTTAGGCCATTGTTACCCCACTAATGATGTGCAAATACCAAATATCATGAAAACCTGAAGTCATTTCATCTTGTATATTAGTCTTATTTTCTGAAAAGGACAAGTAAGATTGATTTTGTCATAACTATTATGAGGAAGGAAGTGTGGTTACTGTCTCATATCTAACAATCAGCTATGGAAAGTCAAAGATACTTGATTTGTGTTATCTATGTAAAGGCAATGCGTTAATTCTTTAGACTATGTAAGGCAGATTTAGAAAACCCTCCTATGTGAAAAATATAGGTATTAACAGGCTAGTTTTTCAAAACATCGAATAAATCCCAGATTTATTTATCCATATATCAAACTACAAATTTTACCAAGTAATAAATGTTACTCTTAGCTTGAAAGTGTGTCTCACTATTTGGGCCAGACCATGCAATTTTAGTAATTATTCAGGGGTTGCTTTTGAAGAGAAACTATTGCCAGACTTGTTGCTTAGATTTTATCCACAAGGCCTGAGGTTCTAAAAATGGGAATGGTGCTCGAGGTGGGTCAGGGAGTGTGGGTGATGACTAAAAGATGCCAGATCATCAGACCTCCCTTTCCATGCCACTAGAAGGAAGACGGTTGCCATGTAATGCCCATTAGCAGTTATTGAACAACGCCTGGGCATGGGTTTTCACATGGCACCTCCCCAGCCCTGTACACACCCAATCCCTCTGGTGACCTGAAGCAATCTTGGAATTTACTGCCCATGCCTGGTGAGATCATAAAGCCAGGATTAAGGGCTTCTGCAGAAGGTGAAACGATTGTCCTGTTATGAGTCTTTGGGGTCATTTCCCACCCTTCCAGGGGCAGAGTTGTCCATCCTTCTGCAGTGCCACAAAGGCAAGTCTGTAGAAAGAGCTCTTCGCATGATACCAATGCTGGTTACAGAGTCAGGAGCCCTGGATTCGTCTTCAACAATGTGTGTTTATGACTCCGGGAAAGTCTCCTCTTCTTGGTCTTAGTGTCATCTATAAAACGAGCCTTTATGAGAACTTAATAAACGAAGTGATGCTGTGTGGAGTTTACAGAAATTACACTGGACCATAGATGCATCGATGTTAGAACGCCATCTTAACTCCGCTTATGAGACATGGATGCCAGACGGGTTTCAATAGTTGGACGGCGATGCTTTGGCGTCAGTCCATTTATAGCTGGGGCCAGGATTATAATTACTTTATTCCTTTCAGACATGAAGGTTTATGAGGAAAGTGAGAACTTTATATCCTTAGCTCAGTGTTAATGACATCCCTCCTAGCGATTCTCTCTACCACTTACCTTGCTTTGGCAAACACATTTTTAGTAACTTACACTGCCGTTTACTTTCTGTCCTCAGGGACTTGGAGTATGCCTCTCCACCCCACCTCCCATCCAATCAGACTGACCCATCTGTGTCTTCCCAAGGAAGAAGGATTTTTGAGATTTTTCTTTTTATCTTTGGTCCCTGAACTTTTTTTTTTCATTTTTTAATGGTTATTTTATTTACTTGCATTTCACGTGTTACCCCCACTTCCCAGTTTCCCGTCCACAAGCTCCCTATTCACCCCTCCTCCCCTGCCTCTATGAGGGTGCTCCCCCACCCTCCCTGCCCTGGTATTCCCCTACATTGGGTCATCGAGCCTCCACACAGGACCAAGGGGCTCCCCTCCCAGTGATGCCTGATAAGACCCTCCTCTGCTACATATCCAGCTGGAGCCATGGGTCCCTCCATGTGTATTCTTTAGCTGGTGGTTTAGTCCTTAGGAGCTCTGGGGGGGGGGTCTGGTTGGTTGATATTGTTGTTTGATATTTTGGTTGATATTTTCCTCTGGGGTTGCAATCCCCTTAGGCTCCTACAGTCCTTGCCCTAGCTCCTCCATTGGGGTCCCCACTCTCAGTCCAATATTTGGCTGCATACATCCGCATCTGTATTGGTCAGGATCTGGCAGAGCCTCTCAGGGGACAGCCATACCAGGCTTCTGTCAGTAAGCACTTCTTGGCATCAGCAATAGTGTCTGGGTTTGGTGTCAGCATATGGGAAAACTGCAGTTGAGTCCTTAAGATCCATGTTTGTCAAGAGCTGTGCGTACCCTAGAACTAAGTACATTTGTTAATATTTAACATTTTGCGCCCCTGTGAATGAATCTTTGGTGTAAATAGCCAATTATAATACCCTAATTCATAGCAAATTGGTCATATGGCTCTGGTTTCATTCATTTTTTTTAGAATACTCATGCCTAATTTGTATTCTAAACACCACGTCTATTTAAGATGCTTTTATGTGTTATCATATATGTGTTATTGTTTTAAAAGATTTTAAACTTTTATTTATTTATTTATTTATTTATTTATGCATCTATGTATTTATGTGTGTCTCTGTGTGTCTGCCACATGCATACGCACATATGGGCAGCTGTGGAGGCTAGAAGACAGTGTTAGATTCCCCGGAGCTAGAGTTACAGGTGGATATGGGGTTGCTGGACATGAAACTGAGGTCTTCTGGAAGAAGAGCAAGGATTCTTAATCTTTGAGTTATCTCTCTAGCACTAAAAATAATTACAGTTATTTACTTACTTGAGGCAGTCAGAGGACAGCTTACAAGAATTGAATCTCTCCAACTTTGTGGGTCCCAGGGATTGAACTTCAGTCTTCAGGCTGAGAAGCAAGTGCCTTACCCACTGAACCACCTTACTGGCACATAAATGTGTATATACTCTTATATGCCAAATGATCTTTCATTTTAAACATTAGATGAACAAAATGGTATTGCTACTTAGCATCTACATGGCAAATAAAAAATACTTGCCAATAATTTTTTGATTCTGAAAGATTCTGATAATTCAAAGTAAAAGTTGAGTCAACACAGTTGTTTTTTAAATTTCTCCAAATAAATGTTTTGCTTAATATTTTACTCTGTGGTCTCCATTGATCTGCTGTAATTTTTTTTACTCATTCTGTTATTTAAATCAGATTATCCTGGATGATGCTATTAAACCTCTGAACGTATTTAGTAATGATTTGTTCTGTCATTGACAAGATTCTATTTCTTTGGCCAACTGAAAATTCATACTCACTTGTCTGTTAATTATTTCTTTTCCCTTCCCCATGGAAATGGCATTTCTTTGAGTTTTATGAAGAAAAATGGAGGCAACTTCCTTTTGATAGCTGAAATGGTCTAGTTTTTTTTGTTTTTGTTTTTTTTAAAGCAACAACAACAAAGTTGCATTTCCATTTTATAATTAAGAACTTCTTTTTAAAATATTCTTATTGGTTATTTTATTTATTTACATTTCAAATATTGTCCTCCTTCCCAGTTTCCCCTCAGCCAAGCTCCTATCCCATCCCACCTCCCCACTGCTTCTATGAGGGTGCTCCCCCAACCACCCACTCACACCTACCTCACTGCCTTAGCATTCCCCATTGTTGGGGCATCGAGCTTCCACAGGACCAAGGATCTCCACTTCCATTGATGCCAGATAAGGCCATTGTCTGCTACATATGCAGCTGGAGCCATGGGTCCCTCCATGTGTACCCTTTGGTTGGTGGCTTAGTCCTTGGGAGCTTTCGGGCAGGGGAGAGGGTCTGGTTAGTTGATACTGTTGTTTTTCCTATGGGGTTGCAAATCCCTTCAGCTCCTTCAGTCCTTCCCCTAACTCCTCCATTGTGGTACTCCTGCTCAGTCCGATATTTGGTTTCAAGCATCCACATCTGTATTGGTCAGAATCTGGCAGAGCCTCTCAGGGGACAGCCACACCAGGCTCCTGGCAGCAAGCACTTTTTGGCATCAGCAATAGTGTCTGGGTTTGGTGTCTGTAGATGGTATAGATCTCTAGGTGGGGCAGTCTCTGGATGGCCTTTCCTTCAGTCTTTATTCTTTGTCCCTGCATTTCTTTTAGACAGGAGCCATTCTGGATTAATATTTTTGAGATGGGTGGGTGGCAACATCCTTCAACTGGGAGCCATGCCTAACCTCTGGATATGGTTCTCTCTACAGGTTCTTTCTCCCCTTTGTTGGGTATCTTAGCTAATGTCATCCCCATTGGGTCTCTTGCTTTCCTGGCATCTGGGACTTTCTAGTGGCTACCCCCAGTTCCCCATCCCCCACTGCTACACACCTCCATTCAATTTTCTAACCCTCTGTATTTCTCCCCCCATCTCCTCCAACACCTGAACCTGCCCTTCTTTTTCCCTCCCCCTCTTCTCATCCTCCCAGTTCCCTCCCTCCCTCTACCTCCCATGATTATTTTGTTCTCCCACCTAAGTGGGAGAGAAGCATAGACACTTTGGTCTTCCTTCTTCTTGAGCTTCATATGGTCTGTGAGTTGTATCGTGGATATTCTGAAATTTTTTGCTAATATCCACTTATTAGTGAGTACATACCATGTGTGTTCTTTTGTGTCTGGGTTACATCACTCGGGATGATATTTTCTAGTTCCATCCATTTGCCTGCAAACTTCATGAAGTCATTGTTTTTAATAGCTGAGTAGCACCCCATTGTGTAAAAGTACCACATTTTCTGACCCATTCCTCTGTTGAGGAATGGGTTGTTTCCAGCTTCTGGGTATTATAAATAAGGCTGCTATGAACATAGTGGAGCATGTGTCTTTGTTATATGTTGGAACATCTTTTGGGTATATACCAGGAGTGGTATAGCTGGGTCCTCAGGTAGTACTATTCTCCTTTAAAATAAAGCTGATGTGTGTTACAGATACTCCAGCTGCCGGCTACATGAGTGTCCTTTATATGAACCCGCTCTCAGCTCACCCTATGTCATACGTGAGCAGCACTTATTTAGGTTGTGACAATAGGAGTTTTTGCTTTTGTTTTCCTAGTGCTATGAACTGAACACAGGTCCTCCAGCACACTAGACAGACTTACTTGTATAGGTATTTAAATGACCTGTTTTTAAATTTAATTCTCAATAACTCCATATTTCTGTCTTCTGATTGAGAGGGGACACAAGAAAAGGTGGGAGAAAGTTAATCAATGAGTTCTATGCTGGAGTTAGAGAGAAGCAAGAAGTTCCAGTGAGGTACTGAAGAGTAGGGTAACTAGATGAGAGCCATGTGTGGTGTATCTCACAAAACTAGAAGAGATAATGCAAATGAATAGGTAAACTGAATCTGAATATTATACAATATATGTGTGTGTGTGTATATTCGTGTCACATGATGCCTAGTTAATATTTGCAGTTTTGTATTCTACATATCAATGAAAATAAATTTAAGCCGGGCAGCGGTGGTGCATGCCTTTAATCCCAGCACTTGGGAGGCAGAGGCAGGCAGATTTCTGAGTTCGAGAGTTCAAGGCTAGCCTGGTCTACAGAGTGAGTTCCAGGACAGCCAGGGCTATGCAGAGAAACCCTATCTCAAAAAAACCAAAAAAAAAAAAAGAAAATAAATTTAATTTGGAGGCTAGGAAAAACCTCAGTCAATAAAATTTTTACTACACAGCATGAGGTCCTGAGTCCAGTTCTCAGCACATACAGAAAGCTGGGACCTGTAGTATATACCTATGACTTTAACATTAGGGAAGTAGAAACATGTAGATCCATGGTGCTCTCTGGCCAGTCACCTTAGCCCGCTTGTCACATTCCAGAGTCAGTGCGAGATCTTTCCAAAAAAAGAAAAAAACCAACCAAGGCAAATGGCTTCTGATGGCTTCCAAGGAATAACATCCAAACTTGACTACTGGTCTCTGCATCCCGTTGCATACATGTGCAGACATACATGAACACAAATGTACCCACACATGAACATTGATACCTATACTCATGCAAAATAAATAAATCCATTCTGAAAAAGAGGAAAAAGGTGTGTGCAAATATTGTTTTTCAACCAATGATGTCAATCAAGTCATATTAACACCTTCCACAAACAATTGCAGCATATTCCAAAACCCCATAAAATCTAAACGAGCAATGGAACACTCCAAAAAGTTTCTTCACACAGTTCTCGGAAGTGGCAGCATTTCTGAGCCATGAGGAAGCATTGTCAATGATGGTTTGGATTTTTTTTCCTACAACAGGTCCTAACCATTTCCTTCATTATTTTTGTGGAGTTTGGCTTCTGGTACTGCCAGGAAACAGCCATGGTTACCCAACCCTTGTTCTGCACAGGACCAGATAGTAAATATTATAAGCTTGTGGACTTGTAACACTGTGTTTGAACAGCAACTATATAATTTGCCTTTATAGAGTAGACCAGTTATAGATCAAAGATAATAAAAAATGGAAAGTGGCTGGCTTCCAACAGTTTTTACTTACAGAAGCAGGCAGTGAGTCAGGTGTGGTCTATTTCAGAGACCAGCAGTTCTCAAAATTATACATACATGAAAGGACTTGAGAGACATAGTTTGCTCTCTTCCCCTTCAGTTTTCCAACCAGTAGGGCTGGGATGATGGTGCATTAACTTTTCCTGGGAAGATTCAGAGGAACATCTTCCAGGTAGGCACCATCAACATACCAAAGTACAGTCAATGAAATGAATGGTTCGCGCCTGAACAGAACAAAAGATGTAGTTGATTCTGGAGTCAAATATGATTATTCATGGCCCAGGGAGCATACATTTAGGTTTTCCTAAATGCCACATTCCAACAAGGTGGCAAATTCCTGAAGGTTTGTTGTTGTTGTTGTTGTTTTTTAATATATAGAAGCAGAATAAAGAAGGCCATAAATGAAGACACTTTTCAAATCCGTCAGTTGAACCATCAGATAGGCAGGTGATAGCAAAGCCAGGCAAGGAAACCACTACTGCAGGCCTCAAATGTTATCTGATGACAGCATTAGGTTTGGTTTGATAAAAAGCAAATGGTGTGCTAAAGTGAAACATTCCAAAGAGTTTCACCTGATTGTCATAAGGATGGACAAAGAAGAGCTAAGGGGCCAAAGACAAATCATCATTAGGTATTCAAGGAGATCAAATGATCCTCCTCAGAGCCATCCTTGGGATCCTGAAATGAGATTGAAGTTTGAGTGTAGGGCATAGATATGTGCATTTCAGTATTCTAGAACAAGGTGTGTTTCTACCTATGCATTATTAGGGTTCCAGTCTCATCCTGCAAGGTTGTTAGAACTGTGTAACATCTCTTTCCTGGGAGACAAGTTCCCCTCTGTCCAGTGCCTTTTTTTCTCTCCCAGCACGAGATTCCTGGGAAAATTCCCACATCTGTGTGGTCTGTTGTTTCAATAATCTGATAGTCAGATTGAGAGACATAAATGACAAATTTCTCTTTAGAATATCTTTCTTTCTGCTAGGCCAGTTCCAAATTATGAGATGGAACTTATATTCATGAAGAATTGCTTTGGTTGCTGGGTGGAAAATATTCTGTGAGAGTAGATGAAGATGACCAGAAGTGGAGAAGGTAAGAATTGATAGGTCAGCTGTAGTTCAGTGGTTTAGACCAAGATGACTTTTGTGATGAGACTTGGAGAGGTCACTGTAAGTGTAAGACATGCCAGCATAAGGCAAGTGATGTAGGAGAGCTAATTACCTGATAATTGAGGCGTAGGTTGGAAGCAGATTTATTTTGATAGTCTAGGCAATAGTACTTGCTCACAAACTGCTTCAGGGTACGATATAAAGAACAGTTTGTTAAAGCATCTGTCTTCACCAACTAAGTGAAAAGGGGAAGGAAATGAAGATTTGCCTTTAGCTTTTTAGAATTGAACTGGTTTTTTTTTTTTTTTCAGATACTTAAGAAATGTCAAGAAGGCAGGACTGGGAGATAGATCCGACGTAAAGGTGCTAGTCATGGAACCCTGACTCATTCAGATCCTCTGATCTGTACATGTGTACTGTGACACGACGACCCAACTCCCTTCCTCCAATAAATACATAGTAAATGGAGAGAGAGAGAGAGAGAGAGAGAGAGAGAGAGAGAGAGAGGCAGAGAGAGACAGAGAGACAGAGAGAGACAGAGAGACAGAGAGACAGAGACAGACAGAGAGACAGAGAGACAGAGAGAGACAGAGACAGACAGAGAGAATGTAGTAATAGTCTGCCTGTAATAGGAACTTAGGTGAGGGGCTGGGAACACAAATTTGAAATCATTAGCATGGTTTTTTTTCATGTTCTATATTTGTGTTATTTGGACCTAAACTTACCTATGTAAGCTTTTGCGGGCAAAAGTAGATATGAGGAAGAAGGTGAGGAGTTGATCTTGCTAACATGGAGCTGATGTCTGGGTTCAGTGAAGGAATTCTTCTCCCACCCTGTGCATGCTTTATGCTCCTGAAAGGTCATATTAATTATTATTTTGTTTGTCATTGGTGTTTGGTTTTCTAGGTAGTTGGGAAAAGAAGACAGATGGAAGCTTGGAGACACACAAGGAGAAGAGTCAGATGAACCAAGTGTGTAAGTCTAGTCAAGTTCCTGCTCTGTAGTTTGAGTGTAGCCCAGGTAATGGATTTAATCTTCCCTGGATTCCTGGAGAAGTAAGGTTAGCCAGTACATGGATTCTGTTCATCAAATCACACTTCCCAGATCAAAGGCAACCTCCCATGATGGGTGTCCTGTCACATGTTCTGGTGGACAGGTAGTGAGTGGTTAGCTGCTGTTTTTGCAGGAAAGCTCTACTCAGCAAACTGCTTAGGATGAGAAGTACTCAGTGCCTTTGGTTCTCAGCTACTCCTCTCATTGCTGTATTTGGAGGGAACATGGAACTGGAATTGTCACAGAGGCCTCAGAACAGGCATGGATGACTTTAACAAAGGCAGAGCCCATAGTTGTGAATGCCCAATACAACTTGTACTTTTCCTAATGCTGGTCTTTTGTTTATGGATTTGTTTTAAAAAAGTTCTTTATATTAAACAAATGCAAACAAACCTATCTCTCAAGCTCTTAGGGTTTAGTTCTACTAATATTTATCTTTGGTAGTAGTAAGATTTCAATTTACAAAATGAAGGTGCGCCAGAAAACATTCTCAGGGCCCTGTGCTTCACACACCAGAGATGCTGGCATCAATTCCTGCTCCAACCACTCCCCATTTAACTGTCTGGTTCTCTGACTCTCAGAAGGTCTGGCAAAGTGCAGAAGGGAAGACCAGCTTCACGGAGACTCTTGGACTAACATGTCCTCCACATTTTACGTCTGACGCCCTCTTTTTCCCTGTCTTCTTTCCAGTGCTAGACAGAAATGCATACTATTTGCTGAGGGGAGCCTAGTTTCACTAGAAGTCATGTCTCTAGGCAAAGTTCTTTTCCACTTCAGTGATGTTACAGCTCCAGGAAGGGAGCTTGTTCTTGGCTGGCTTCCAATGGGCAGCCCTGAACTATTCTGGTAACTGTCATTAGCCACAAGGAACAAGATCCCCTGAGAATTGGGAGTAGAAGGTCCTGGACTTTACCTTTTATTCATGTGGAATGGTTACAAGTCAGTGATTTCCTCAAGCTTGAGATTGTTTTCAAGAAGTCAAAGAGAAATTATTGACTTTGAAGGGCCTCTCACAAGTATCTGCAAAGAAGAGAGCCTCTTCATCATACCACAAGGACATGTGATTGACTATGTTCATAGTACCCTTATTTGTAATAGCCAGAACTTGAAGCAAGCCAGATGTCCCTCAATTGAAGAATAATTTCAGAAAATGTGGTTCATTTATACAATGGAATACTATTCAGCTATTACAAAAGAGGACATCATGAGTTTTGCAGGCAAATGGATGGAACTAGAAAATATCATCCTGAGTGAGGTAACTCAGACCCAAAAGGACATGCATGATATGTATTCACTGATACATGGATATTAGCCAGAAAGTACAGAATACCCATGACACATCCCACAGGCCATAAGAAGTTAAACAAGAAGAAAGGCCCAAGTGAGGATGCTTCAATCCAACTTAGAAGGGGGAAACAAAATAATCATGGGAGGCAGAGGGAGGGAGTGACTTAGGTGGGAGAGGGGAAGGGAAAAAGAGGGCAGGATGAGGTATGGGGAGGAGACAACAGAGAAGCCCAGAGGGTCAGGAGAATGGATGAAAATATAACACTGCTGAGGCTAGGGTCTGGGGGAACTCCTAGAAAGTCCATAGACCTGGACCCAGTGGGACATTAGCCAAAATGTCCAATAGTGGGGAGATGGAACCTGAAGAGACCACCTCCAGTAGGTAGATAGGGCCCCCAGTGGATGGATGGGGTCGCCAACCTACCTTTAAAAATTTTGACTCAGAATTGTTCCTGTATAAAAGAAATACAGGGACAAAAATGGAGCAAAGATTGAAGGAAAGGCCATCCAGTGACTGGCCCAACTTGGGATCCATCCCATGGGTAGGCATCAAACCTTGACACAATTACTGATACTGTGTTTTGCGTGCAGATAGGAGCCTAGCATGGCTATCCTCTGAGAGACTCTACCAGCAGCTGACTGAGACAGATGAAGATACTTACAGACAACCATGGACTACAGTTGGGGACCCCTATGGAAGAGTTAGGGAGAGGATTGAAGGAGCTGAAGGGGATGGCAATCCCACAGGAAGACCAACAGTATCAACTAATCTGGACCTCTGAGAGCTCCTAGAGTCTGAGCCACTAAGCAAAGAACATACACAGGCTGGTCTGTGGCCCCTGGCACATGTGTAGCAGAGGACCACATTGTCTGACCTCAATGGGAGAGGATGTGCCTAATCCTATAGAGACTAGACACTCCAGAGAAGGGGGAGGGGGTGGGGTGAAGAACTCTGGGAGGGGTTAGTGGGAGGGGGCAACATTTGGAATGTTAATAAAATAATTAAAAATCTCGCTGGGCGGTGGAGGCACACGCCTTTAATCCCAGCACTTGGGAGGCAGAGGCAGGCAGATTTCTGAGTTCGAGGCCAGCCTGGTCTACAGAGTGAGTTCCAGGACAGCCAGGGCTACACAGAGAAACCCTGTCTCAAAAAACCAAAAAACAAAACAAAACAACAACAACAACAACAACAAAAATCTCAAGTTACAAAACAAAACAACAAACAAACAAAAACAAAACAAAAAGAAGACAACCTCTACCTTAATACAGCATCCAATTTTCTAACTTACTAGAAAATTTCTAACACCTTTTCTTTGAAGTCAGATTTTCAAATGAAATGGAGCTTTTAGTTTCTTTAGAAGAAAATCTGAAGAGTTATCGACACTACTGGAAGTTAGAGGAGATGAGGGTGTGGCTCATTTGTAAAGCTCATGCCCAGGAAACTCAAAGGCCAGGGTTAGAGTCCGAGCACAGATTAAACTGAGTATGGCAACATAGGGTGCAATCACAGTACAACCACAGAGTCAGGAGGAGCAGAAGTTTAAGGGTATGGAGCCAGTGGCCAGCCTGATCTATAAGACTGTAAAATGAAAGCCAGAAGGGAACTAGTCTGCCTCTCCCTTTTGTCCTCTCCTGGAGACCATACAGAAAATATGATTGAAACTGCACAGTACCTGGGTACCTGGAGTGGAACCTGGACTGACCAACACACCACAACTGTTCCACTTTTCCATCCAGTGAAGCCTTATTAGATTCAAGACAGAAACCTCAATGATGACCCAGTCTTGGGGCTCCCTCCAGTTACAGAGGAGCTGCCTTTCTTCCTTAAGGTCCCTGTAATTACAGCTATTTCAAAGTCAACGTCTATGAGTCATGAATCTCTTATCTGAGTTTCCAAGACAAGAACCCAAGGGGGAAAAAGAATCTCAAATCCACTGCCTTAGGGTGGCTTGGGTGGCCACAGCCCTACAAGCTAAGCTCACCAACAGCCACCTAAAATGAGGAGTCTTCCTCTCTCAGGTTTCTTCTTGCCACATGTGGTTATAGCAATGGGAAAAGGAACCATGGTTCCTGGTGACACCTGTAGTTTCCAGATCTTTCTACTATGCAATTCCAATGGTGTTAAGCCCCTGCTTGTAGCTTTTCAGTGGTTTCCCTGAAGGACAAAGTTCAGACAGCAGAGCATGTCATAAAATGACCCTGACAACCCCTGTGTCTTTCCTCCGTGTCTACAGTGTTATTTCTTCAGAAACACGGTTCAAGGAGGCCTGAAGTAGACTTTCCAGTCTATCACACCTCACCTGGCCCTCCTGTTCTGCTTGAGGTCCTCCCTATTGTTTGTCAGTAGTTCCTCTTTTCTGAATCAACTTCACATTGTGCTGTCTTTGCCTTTCTAAATGGTCATTCCTTCCTTAGTGATGACTGAATCCAGGGATCTACTAAAACTGAGGCTGTGGAAGAATTAGGTCTTTTTCACTTGTACATCCTTTACTGCCCTTGGCTTGCTGCATGCAAAGTGTTACATGAATGATGACTGAGGAAAAGGAAACTCAGACCAGAGCATAGTATCTCCTATTGTTGGAGAGCAATTCTGTGTGTTATGTGTGTGAGCAGGTGCGCACGCGCAAGTGTGTGTATATGTGTGCCCATATTTACATCTCCTTGCTGAATCTGGTTATAATTCTAGGTACCTCAGTTCCCTTTCCTCCTGTGATGAATCATTGCCCAAGGTCATAACTATCTGTGCTGCTTTAGCGTTTATGCCTGCAAACATGGCTATGTATTTTGAAACTCAAGATCATGGATTTTAGATTTCTATGTAGGAGGTTCCTTACTCAATGTTGGTTACAGAAGAAAAATAACCATTGCAAAAGAAAAAATATAAATCGATTCAACAGTTTAGTAGTGCTTTTTATTTATAATTTTCACTATCAGCAAAGCTCTGTTGTCTTTAGTTCTAATAAAGGGTATAAAAGACACAGCTGGTGATGTTTTCTAGTTCTGAAAATCTCTGCGGGTAGAGCTGAGGTGGTAGGATGTCATAGAGCTGAGCACTTTGCTCTTTAGGAACTCACTCCTGGAGGGCTTTCACCAAAGAATGAAAGTAAGTTCACCTGGCCTGGCCACAACTCACACAGAAATGATAGGTTCTACTTTTTCTCCTGGATGGTGGAGCTTTGCTTGGCTTGTATGTGTATGTGATATCACTCCTTTGTTCTATTTCTGGAGATACATCACTGTGTTTATAAGACAAGCAGAATAAAGTCATTTAGCAATAATCATTATGTACCTCATAAATATATACAATATACATAGCAATAAAACGTAAAATATGTTTAATGAATGGAATTATTATGCTAAATGCCCCGTTGGACCATTACACATCATTTACACGTACTGAATTATCCTTCTGTATTCCATAAATATGTAGTCATTAAAATTCTAACTGCTTGGCAGTTAAAACACTTGCTCTTGCAGAAGATTTGGGTTTGGTTCTGAACATCCACACTGTGGATTATCTCTTAATTGAAGTTCTAGGGAATCCAACTTGTTCTCCTGGCATCTGAGGGCACCAGGTATGTACATAGTACCCATACATATGTATGTACATACATACATACATACATACAAACACTCAAACACATAACAAAATACATCTGAGAACAGATGTTAAAGGCTGGTATTTTGAGGGGTCTCTAAATTTCTAATGTTGTTTCCTGATAAATCTCATCATTTAGTTTTGTTTAGCCTTTCCATACAGACAGAATATGCTAAAGACTGGTTCTAGGTTTTTAAAAATCAAATCTGTCAGAAAGCATCCAAATTTCAAATGCATCATATTCACACACAGATCCATTAAGATTCTGCAGTCTCGGGCCTATGACAGTAATATGGCTCAACAGGGAAAGGTGCTTGCTGCAAAATCTGACAACATGGGTTCGATCCCTGGGCCTTACACATGTTAGAAGAGAACTGACTCCCACAGTTTGTCTCACTGATATCCACATGCATGCTGTCACATGTGTGGGCTTACACACGTATGTACCAAATAAATAGTTGTGAAACAAATACATAGTTGTAATACAAACTAAAAGATGTTCCCAAAGTATTTATTTTATTAACAAACACAAATGTGAAATGTTTATGATAAGACATCAATATCAAGCAAACATGTGCAAACAGTAGTTCTACAACCTGGAGGTCATCTCAGTCCTGTTAATTTTGCTGACATCTTCCCATCCACATCTAATCTTCAGTATCTTCTTCCTCAGGCAGGGCAGGCACAGTACGATTTTACACATCAGGACCACAGTTGGAAGGAGAACAGCTATCATAAAAGTCGGAGGCATGTACCATACAAATTGACTGATATCTACCCATTTATTCCAGGCAAAAACCAAAGCATGTACTGTGCCCAGAAGAAGAGAGACAATTCCTAGTTTGCTCTGCAAAAGATAACAACATGACTCTAAGTAAGGAGTGATTCAGTAACAGTCAATTCTACCCTACCCCACTGGGGTTGTTCTGTTGCTTGGAGATCCTTTCATTTATGTACAGTTGTTTTCATGTAACATGTTGTTTGACAATGTCCATTCACACCTTGTTATTCCTTTGTGTGTTCTCCTCACCACATCACCTTTGGGCAATTGCTCTTGTTTCTAAGCTAAGTGGAAAAGTCAAGTGGTCCTCAGCCTCATCAGTGCTTTCTCTACCATTCTGTTGAAGACACCATCTTTCATAAGACTCTTTTGTTTTATTGGCAGTGACGGGGATCAAAACCGGGACCTCGTGCATGCTAGCTAAGCAGTCTACCATTGATAACATTCCCGGCCTCATTACACCATTTGCATTATGATATTCTGTCTTATTGATTTTATTTTAACTCTGCTATCAAGCAATGTCTAAAACAGTCACTGTCTTATTGCAGGGACCTTGCAACAGCAACACAATGATATGAACAGGTTTGGTGCTCAATGAATATTGTTGAATTCACTAAAGAATACTGTTAAAAGTATCAACCTGATCTCAACTGATGTTATTCTAATTTTGTAAATGAATATGAAAATAGATTACACACACACACACACACACACACACACACACACACACAGGGATAGATAGATAGATAGATTGATAGATAGTTTCCAATAATCATTTTTTAAAATTTCAAGCATAGAATTTTAGTAAGGGAGATGAAAGAAGCTGGTATGAATTTCTCCCTTCACACACAATAGTCTTCTTGTAAGAATCTACCACTTTCTTCAGTTATTGATTCTAGAATCTTGCCTGATGCCCTAAGCTGGAAAAAAAACCCAGACATACAAAATCAGTGATTCACCAAAATAAGAACAGGTCTATTGATATCACAATTGTAAGTTTTAGGGGACACTAGAAAAAATAGTAAGGAAAAACATGAGGCCAGTGAAAATATTTGTTTAATGATGTCAGGAAGTGGTACATATCTTCACTCCTGTGTCTGGGTGCTGGCAGAGACAACTGGTATGTCATGAGTACTTTAACACACATTCTAGAAATTGACTGAGCATGCATCTGTGGAGTAGAGGGTTGAGTCCTTTTTGCATATGTCAAGGAATGGTAGCACTGAGACAAATGCTAGATTTATTTTTAGCTTTTTGAGAATCCTCCACACTGATAGCCAAAGTGGCAGTGCCAGTTTGTATTCCCACCAGTGGAGAATGAGGGTTTCCCTTTTCTTGTATCTGAGCTAGGATCCTCCCTATGTAGTCCCAGCTAGCCTGGAACTCACTAAGTAGATTAAGCTGGCCTTGAACTCATAGAGATCTATGTTTTTAAAAAATCAAATATTCAGGTACAATGGGAAAACATTGGGAATCATTTCAGTGTCTGAACAAAGTCAATCTAAATGAAGAATAATTTCAACTTGAAACGTTTTGACATTAAACAGACAAAGTGTCTCAGAGAGCTGTTCACCAGCATAATTTTAAGGCACTCTGACAAGATTCTTCTGGATGACTTCAGACTTGGATTTACTTTGTTGGAAATGGTCGTTAGCCTGACAAAATAAATATAACTCAATTATTCAGCTGTGCTCTTACGCCTCAACCAAATAGCTAAGTTTATATTTTTCGGTTATGAATTGTGGAGGTAAAAAACTGTTACCAAGCCTCCATCTCTGGATGAAGTGTCTAGAAATGCTCTTGATTGTTTGAAGATTAATTTCTGAAATGGGTATTATGCACTTACGGTCATGTGCTATACATAATAGCAGGGTGGACTTGTCAAAGCCCAACAGAAAGGCAACGTGAACGAGAACTGCAGGACAGAGAGAGGACTCCAGTGGCTGCCGGCTGAACACACACGTGCACACACACACACACGCACACGCACACGCAAACGCACACGCACACGAACACGCAAACGCAAACGCAAACGCACACGAACACGCACGCACACGCACCACAAAGTCTAAGGCAACTGAACTAAACGAGACTTCTCTCAGCCTCATCAGAATACTCAGCTGTCTCTCAGAGATGCCTAAGGACACATGGAAGAGACGGCAGAGGAATGCCTCTCTGTGTGGAAATCTCCAAACCTATCCACCCATAAAAGTTCAGAGTATGAATCTAAAATGTTTTGGCAGATACTTATGACTGAATTAAGTTGGGCTCCTTGACTGCTGTTACATGGATCTCTTCTGGTGCACTGTTCTTTTTAAATGTGTGCGCCTACCTAGAGGGACAGAAACTGAAGGAGGGGCCATTTGAAGACCTTTCCACCTGAGTATCCACCCCATATGCAGTCACCAAAGGTAGATGCTGATGTGGAAGTCAGGAAGTACATGCCGATAAGGGCCTGATATGGATGTCTCCTCAGAGGCCTTTAAGAGTCTGACATATTCAGAGGCAGATGCTCACAACTAGCCATTGAACTGATCATGAGGTTCTCAATGGAGGAGTTAGAATGAGGACTGAAGGAGCTGAAAGGGTTTGTGGCACCATGAGGAGAGCAACAATACCAACCAACCACAGCTCCCAGGGTCCTAACCACCAGCCTGGGAGCACTTATGGAGGGATCCAGGGCTTCAGCTGAATATGTAAGAGTAGAGGGCCCTGCCGGGCACAGGTGGAAGATGAGATCCTTGACCTCATGAAGGCTGGACGCCCCAGGGGGTGGGAATTTTGAGGGTGGGGAAGTGGGAGTGGGGGGGTAGGTGGGGGTTACATCCACAGAGAAGAAGGAGGAGGGGTAAGGGGATGGGGGGTTCCCGGGTGGGTGGGGGATGGGGTAAGGGGATAACATATGAAATGTAAATAAAATATCCAATAAAAAAAAAGAAGAAGATATGTATTTGTGACAGGATTCTGAATCCCAGAGATACTTCGATACTGCAAGTGATTAATGTAATGTAAACATAACTTAGATATACTATCTTTAAAAATTAGATAGCAGAGGCAGGTGTGGTGGCTCATGTCTGTAATTGCAGTACTTGGGAGGCTGACATAGAAGGAAGACTACCTTATATACCAGGCTTGCCTGGGCTACATAATAAATCCAGGCTAGCTTGAGGTAGAAGTGTGAGACTCTGTCAAAAAAAATACTAGGTATGAAAATACCTTTAATTAATATAAATTTGAATTTTATAGAAAGAGTCATTTTTTTTCTAGAGACTACAAAACTGTGTAACTTCAAAGGCACGAGTAAAGTCAGGAGACAGGTCAGATAATTCTTGATTTGTGTGTGTGGGAACTAGCAAACCATTGATATTCCTGAATATATTTATAGTTATTGACGGGAGCAGCAAATTTTCTGCAAAGTTTTAAAGGTAAGAAACATTTTTGTTTTAATAATGTCTTTTATCTATGTCTACAAAATGTGTTCCATGATTTATAAAAAACAGTGGAAAAGCTGTAAGAAAACCCACTATTGAATGAGATCTTTCCTACTGGAAAACATTATTTTAATGGGATAAATCAATATATTTAATATTATAGGCAGACTAGGATTATTTCTATACATGACTTACCTGAATATAGTGAAATTCTCTCCAGGTTAAAGAGTTGCTCACAGATGGAATAGATGTCACAGCCAAGAGAGCCAAGATGGCCAATCCCAAAATCCCCAGGGACACATAAATCTCCATTCTCCAGACATCATGCTCAATCCAGGCATCCTCTTTGTTTTGTTGAACCTAAGAAAAGGAGGAATCCAAGCCACACTTATTAATATGTGTGCTTACTTGATGGCTTACTCAGACAAAAATGTAAAAAGCATGGGAATTCTGGGAAATAAGGAGATGACTGAGTCAATCGGTCCTCACAAAGACACACTGTCAAGATGCTACGAGTGAACTATGACCCCGTCTATGCAAAAACACTTCTTAATGCTAACGGTATTGTCTATTTTCAGTTTAAAAACATTCTTCAATACAAGATGACAGGTGCTGATAAAATTATCAAAACGACTATTATAAATGCAGGATAATTTCTCAGAGCGTCAATACTGCTATTACTACAAGAAGAAAAGATTAATTTGTTCGGTAATTTAGATGTTTTAGTTGGTTAGTCTTGTGGTGTGTCTCCTTCCTACCTGTTTGTAGGCCCAGTTGAGCAGCTTGTATCTGTAGGATCGCCTCATTGGGTACGAGAGACTATAAATAGCGTGTAGCACAGCAAACAAGAAGCTGAGGAGCCCAAACTGTTTCCTTGCCAGCATCCATCTATCTAGCCACGGTGGGAACTTCTTGTACTTGGTTCCGTTGCGAAGTTGCACAACTGCCGCTATCTCTCCTGGCAAATAAACCAGTGCCAAGAGGGTAATGGAGACCATTGGCAAGACTTTGTTAATGACCAGGATTGGAATTTTATAAAAATACTGTTCACGGGAAGTTACTAACGGGTAAATGATTTCCCTCAGAATCGTGTACAGGAAAGTCAGAGATGATATGATGGCAGCAACCTTAACTGGCAAGCGCCAGTTTGGAAAGAATTCCTGCGTGTGCTGAAGCTCGGAGGGGCAGTCAAATGCATCGACGTGGACTGCGTGCTGCAAATGAGAGAGCACCGGTCTTTGCAGCATGCTCGTCTCTCCCGAGTCCTTAGTCTACAGAAGAAAGGAAGAGAACATCTTAACACTGGACCAAGCAATGGCATTTCTTTTACTCTAATAACTTGCTGCTCCATCACTGTGCTTCTTGGTGAACAGAGCATTCAGAAACTCGATTGTGGGTACCAGGCAGCTAAAGACAGTATAGTCTTTGAAAGACTGATCAAGGATGTGCCCTGATACACTGGTGTTCTCCACTTGCCTATTTATTTCCTTCTTTCTGTTTGAGACAGTGCCTCTTATAGCCCAAGCAGGCTTTCAACTCTATCCTCCAGCTTCTGGGCAAGTGCTTGGATTGCCAGCATATGCTACCAAACTGGGTTCCATTTCTCTTTAAAATAAAAGAGACAGATGCCGACCCACCAAGGTTTACACAGCCCTGTTGCCTTTGAAGACTTGAATAATGGGAATAATCTTTTTGTTTTATTTTTTTGGAGACAGGCTTTCTCAGTGTAGCCCTGGCTATCCTGGAACTCAGTCTGTACACTAGGTTGGGCTGGAACTCACAGAGATCTACCTGTGTCTGCTTCTCAAGTGCCTGAATTAAAGGTGTGTACCACCACCACCCAGAGGAATACTATTAAGAAGCCAAAGTTAAAAAAAAAATAGGTTTTATAAAAGTCCAGCATTCTTTGGCAAAACCAGCAAATATGCATATCATAATATGTGTTCTGTAATATTTCTACTGGTTCCTGGGAAAATGCAGAGAAGTAGCAGTGAATTTATTAATTAAAATGCAAAGGATTTGGAATAATAGTCAATCCTAGTACAGAAAAACGTGAATTTCATTATGTGGTTGTGGTTTTAATGAAAACGGCAGGAGTAACAGGCTGATTTCAATAAACTAAAGTATGAATTTCATTGTATAGTCTTGCTCTTTTGAGTTTATATTTCTAAAACAAATGAATTAATGATCAGAAAGTTTAGAAAAAGCTATTTACTAACTAGTGAACTCCTGCAGACACAATCTGCTTTCCAAAAAGTTAATACTTCTCTGTCCACTGTGTTTTGTGCTAGTCAGCAATTAAAAAGAAAAGTGTGTTGAATAAATTGTTGTTTCCACAGGGGATAAACAGAAATAAAAATTTTAAGGACTCAAACGAAGACCACAGATTGTTTCCTATCATGTTCCTTTCTGAACCACTTGCTTATTTAAGTCTTCTTTTTCATAGCTCCAAGTGTGCTGGAGGAGAAGCTTCCACTGCTGTCGGATGTTCAGGCTTTCCTCCTCATTGCAAACAGAACTAATCCCCTCAGTACTCCACTGTCGCCTGTGTCTAAGGATGACCTCTCTTGCCACCTGACATAAATCATTCTTCTATCCAATGTCTTTCTAATCATGCCACCCAGAAAGGAATTGGCTCTCTAATTCCCAAATGTTAACACTGTGTGAGTGAACCAGAGAGAACAGTTTTCTGTCTAAACATTATGATACAGCAACAAGAGAGCTAAATTGAAAAATGAAAATAATTTTATTTTACATGGTAGATGCTTGTGACTTGTAGAATTGCATTTTGAATATCTTAAAATGGTAAGTGTTTGGCACCAAAAATTCCTGCCACTTTTTAAATGATGTAGCAAGAAACATTGCTATTGACCAAAAGTGAGATTCTTTGCGCAAAGATAGCTTATTTGGTTTAAACAGTGAGTCACCATTGACATGGTGGACTCTCTGGTAATCTACCATAGTTTCCATGAAAATGCTTACAAAACTACTATTATACAGGCCATCATGACTTTTGCTTCTAAACTGTGAAGCACAGGTGTTTGAAAGGACTCAAAGGGCTCAGGAGATGGTCTGGTCCAGTTCATTCACAGAAATGCAAGACCCAGGGTTTTCAGGGACCCATGGAGGTTATACAGCTGAGCCCCGAGAATTGGTCAAGTCTCCTCAATTGTACCATACAGCTTCTGCTACAGGCATCTGAGCTCAGAGATCAGCAGAGTAGAATGGAGTGCCCTTCCCAACACTAGGAGTTTCACAATATACTTGAAGTATACAGATTTTAATTATTAGCTATTATAGGCATTATTTTACCGAGTAACTGTCATCTTCCAGGTTCCCCTGAGGCTTCATTTTCCAAAGTTCTTCTGGGTTTGTAATATCTTTACTGATCTCCATGAATGTTATAAAATAGTCTGGCTTCGGCCACCTAAAAAAGAAAATTAAAGTCTGTTTCATTTATGATACTATTATTTTGTTGTTGCTTTGTTTTTGAGACAGGGCTTCTCTTCTCTATGTATCCATGGCTGTCCTTGACCTTGCTCTGTAGACCAGGCTAGGTTCAAACTCAGAGATCTGCCTGTCTCTGTCTCTCGAGTGCTGGGATTAAATGTGTGCACCACCATTGTCCAGCTACAATACTTTTGTTTGATGGAACAATAGAAAGTATTCACTTGAGAACTAGAGCAAAATACACAAATAAGATTCAAATAGTGAATAAGCTACACATTTAGATAACCTTCAACCAGTTCACCAATGTCAATTATTTGTTCAATGAATGACCTATTATTTATAGGAAACATAAAGGATTAGCTGTTCCTCATTTCTTCAGGAAGATTTAATACCAGGTTCTCAGTTAGACAAAAGCATGCCCCCCTTAAATGGAAATGGAACTAGGAATGGATTTTTTAGTTTTGGGTAATGATGCTATCACCAAGGCTCGAGGTAGCTGATAGAGAACTTCAGGAAGATAATGTTTCCTAGGCTTCCAGGGTTAATGATGGAATCTCAAACAAAAATTAAGTGGTTTGTATGTTGAAACGTTCCTGAAGGTAACAAAGAGACGATATAAAATTATGAAAGTGAATCTCAATAGTTGCTTCAAGAGCCAAAAGACTGCATTGCCAGAGTATTCTTTGGACAAACCCTGTTGATAAAAGTGGCTGCTCATCTATTTCCGATGGGGTATTGAGTTGTGCTCAGTCACTGACAAGTCCACTTTCTCAGTCAACCCTGTGGAGAGGAGCTCGTTAAAAATTTCCCCAAACAAAGAAAATTATTCCTTAAGAGCTTCATGGAGCCTGATCCAGCCTTGGCTTTGCACATCTTATGCATGACAGACAGGACGTCAAAGTCTTCATTGTTTTTAATGAGCTCTAATTCAGTTCTAGAAGGCCATACATCCAGTTTGTACCATGTCCAATGAAAGAAAAACTAGTTAAATACAGAACTGTTAGGTTGCTGGAAAATATTCCAAATACTTTAGATTCTGAACCACCTGTGATGCCTTATTAAGTGGAAAATTATTTTCAGAAGTAGATTATAATACTTAGAATATTTCCAAGTTTTAAAGGTCAGCCTTTCCCTAACAGCAGTATTATGTTTTTTCTTGCTAAGGTGCTCTGGGAATTCCAGAGTTAACTATCTTGGAACATTCTGGAGGAAACTATAGGTTGAGCATCCCTCATGTGAAAACACACAGTGTTGAAATGCTCCAAAGTGCAAAACTGGAGTCTCTTCATGGAAACACAAGTGGACCTCACATGACGGTTTGCACGGAAATTTCAGGCATAGTAAATATATTCTAATTATACATTTCTATTGTAGGGTCTCAGTATATAGTCCTTGCTGACTAAGAACTTGCTATGTATAGCAGACCTCCAACTCAGAGATCCACTTGTCTCTGCCTCCCGAGTGCTGGGATTAAAAGCGAGCACCACCACATCTGACAGTAAATCATTACATTTATATTACATCATCTTCAGGCTAAGCATATGTAAATGAACCGTAAGCTAAGCCTGAATGAGCTTCCTGTTTAAACTTTTATCTCATCTGCAAGAAATCTTATTGTGCTTATATAAACAATTATATTTGTACGTTACCTTTGTGTATTTTATAAAGCCCTACCACACAAAATATTTTTGGTTCTAAGTGTTGATTTGGAATGTAGGATACACAGAGCTGTTTTGCTTGGCCCATGTGTAACAGCCACCCTCTGGTTATAGAAACAAGCAGATGACACAGGCTTGGCCATCCAGAGTTAATTCCTGTGATCACACTGAGTTGCCTAGGGATGGCAGCCAAATCTAGTTGGTCCTCTTCTGATATCATCTCCAATAAAAGAGAGTGAAGAGATACTCTTAACAAGTTTGCTAAGTTAGGATGCCACCCCATGTAAGTCAGAAGATGTCTTCATGTGAACACAAGAAAGCAAACACAGAAAAGCCAAACAAGAAATAAAGGACAATGACAAATCCTGCTGGCAATAGTCTAAGCACCCGAGGCCAGGTCACTTCTCACTCAGTTACACAGTTAGTACCTTCCTCTTCTTTGTTTTCCCTTTTTTTTTTTTTTTATCTTTGAGTGTGGGTTGTGTATTGACCATTGCCATTTGAAAGAATTCTGGGTAAAATCTATGCCATTCAACAAGTTCTTATGAGGCTGATTGGTACCTAGACGTTAAAGAGGAAAAAGAGAACAAGTTTACAAGCATGCCTCTAAGGGGCTTACAGACTGTCTTCAAGATACATTATTCCACGCCATTTGCTGACATTAGCCAATATTATAAAGTGAGTGGGTTGGTATGAGGTACCTAGGAATTCAGTAGCATGCACTGTAATAAAGTGAATAAAGTGTAAGAAACAGTTTACTAAGTTTAGAGTGTATTTTAAGTCTGGTGGTTCAAGCTGGCAGACAGCGATGTATAAATCTATCTCTGTTCACTGTTAATTCATTAACCACACTGGACAATGACGGGAGACAAGGCAAATACATAGTCAAATGATATGTCTGTTCTCAAAAACCTTTTGGTTCAGGACAGGCAAACAGTCCAGCAAGAAATGTGTGGTAATGCCATGTATCTTAAAGGATGACACTTTATAGACAGATGGTGACCTGCAGTGAGTTGTTGGTGTTTGCTGACAGACAGCCACTGCATAGAGATTCTGGGTGGAAGGCCAGAGTGGCCCAGAAGAGATGCCCAGCCATTTGTCTGCATGGTACCACACTGAAGGGCATTACGAAGGAAAGAACCCATGTCAGTAAGGGCGATTGTTGACTGTGTGGCCCAAACCAGGAAATCAAACTACCAGTTAAATCAAACATGCCCTCTTCCACCAGACATTAGTAAACCTATAATTGAACGTCTATACGAGAGAAGTTTTCATCAGGCTGCACAGCAAACTCAGCAGGAAACCGCATAGTGCAAAGATGTCAAGAACTTCAGGATTTGAACCAACACTCACCAGCCTTCTTCCCTGTTAAACAGTGATTTCGGTTTTGCTGGATTAGGATCGCTGGCTTGCTGTTCCTACTAAATATTGACACAGCCCAACAGACCCATGTTTATGGCCAGGAGTTTAGAATCCAAGAAACCCAATGACTGGAATACATTGTGGTTTGCAGGGCATGTCCCATGAGTCTTTCAAATGTATTTTTGCTTTGCCACAGTTAATTATTGGAAGAGGGGAAGGTGTTATACACAATGCTGTTTCTTAAAGCATTACTTCCTCAAGTGCTTAACATTAATATTAAATACATTCCCTTGATTTAATATCGAAATGTGGACGCATCCCCCACCCCAACGGAACAGCATAACCAAATTTGAAGTGGAGTTAAATTCACCACTACAAATGCCTGTTAGTTGGTTTCACCAGAGTGCCTGATTTAAGAGCTCTGACTATTTTGGAGAAAACCCGAATCCTACCCAGATCCCGAAAGAGTAGGACCGGTGTTCCAAGGACTTAAATTAAAAAAAAAAAAATTCCACCAAGAAACCAGCCCAAACAGCACGATGAGGTACCAGTCATTCATCCAACGAGTCAAACTTGTGGAAACTGCCAAGTTGGCAAACTTAGCGGCGGATCCTAAATTGACTGCAAACTTGACTAGCACCCTATGCTCTAGCGCCCGGACCACGGGCCTGCTCCCCGCGAGGCTCGCTGAGAGCGGGGAGGGGCTGAAGGGGCGCTCAGAGCTGCACTGCCTGGAGCACCGCCGCCCGCTCGCCCGCTCGCTCGCTCCTGAGACCCGCCTCACCCCTCCTCAGCCCGCAGCAGATTCCCAAGGCCTGCGGAGGTGGGGAGCAAGTGGCCTGCGAACGAGACCCGGGACTCACCCCCTTCTCCGTGGGATTCGACGGCGAGGTGCTCACTCGCTGCCCGGACTCCCAGTCCCACGCTGAGTCTGATTCTCCCTGCTGAGCACAGCCCGCTCCGCAGACCCCGCCCCTCCGCCGCCGCGCGCACAGCGCCCCCTGCTGACGACCCGATCCTGCTGAAACTCAGGGAAGCTGCGGTGGAGGTGGGAGGGGCATTGCAAGTGGTGATTCTTCTCAAAGCAAGGGGACCCAGAATTACCTGTAGGGCTCACTGGAAACCGACTGACTCCTGGAACCTGTTCCATTCCAGGATCAGGTCTGGAAGAAATCTGCAGTTGTGCATTTCGTAGGTTGCCAGATGATACTGTACTGATCCTAGATCACATTTGGAGACCAACTGCTCTGTAGCTAACTAGCTGTCCGTGGTGTAGTAGTTTCCTGGAGAGCTTGCTGTTAGCTCAGTCAAAGAATGAATCTGAGTTTGTGAGTGGCTTCCCGGAGCAGTCAAGCATTACGAGACAAAAGAAAAAAAAGAAAAAAAATAAGAAAAAACAATCATCAACAAAAACAAAAAACAAAAAAACTTGCCGTCAATATCTGAAAATTTCAGAAAGAGAAATGTCAGCAGGGAATGTACTCCTCTGAAATGGAGGCTGACTCAGGAACTACTAAAGGAGATCTCAATAACAGCCTCTCAGGAATTTCATGCAGAGCATTCCCAGTCTAGTCTGATTGGGAAATGTAAAGAAAAATAAACTCCCTTCAACATTTTCCGTGATTATCCTTTTTTTCCACAGGGAGCCAAACACTGAATAGTTGTTGTTGTTTTTTTAATTATTTCATTTCGTTTCATTTTACTTTTTTGAGACAGGGTCTCATCATGAGCTTTGACTGGTTTAGAACTCGCTATCTATCTATCTATCTATCTATCTATCTATCTATCTATCTATCTAT
>NW_021604962.1:1428888-1433515 GCF_004785775.1 Grammomys surdaster
TATCTATCTATCTATCTATCTATCTATCTATCTATCTATCTATCTATTTATTTATTTTTTGGGTTTTCGAGACAGGGTTTCTTTATATAGTCCTGGCTGTCCTGGAACTCACTCTGTAGACCAGGCTGGCCTTGAAGTCAGAAATCCGCCTGCCTCTGCCTCCCAAGTGCTGGGATTAAAGGCGTGAGCCACCACCGCCCGGCAGAACTCGCTATTTATTTATTATTTGTGTATTTACTTATTGTAGGTATGTGAATGAATGTTATGATACACACGTTGAGGTCAGATGATAACTAGGTGTGGTGGTCACAAGAAGCAAGGATTGAGAGGATCTCAAAATAAACCAGTAGCTCCGACTCCAGGGATCCTTCCTCACAGTTCTGCAGATTCAACTCAGACCCCAGACACTGTAACTCCCAAGGTGGAGCTGGGTCTCTACCCTGAATATTGTTTTTAATTTGACCCTGGTTCATAAACTTCCCCTCTTTCTGACATCAGCCTGCTTCTGCCTCCTGAGAGCTGGGATTAAAGGGATTTTCTGAACTCTACTGTTCTGCATCTTTTAATGCCTCATGCATAATTTTTGGATTCACTGACTTCCATCAGATAGTGTAAAAGGCTCTGTGCTGACCCCTTGTGGTAAAACAGACTCTCGCAGCTTTTATTTCTAAGGAAGTTAGAAAATCCTTAAAAGGAGAGTTAGAGAAACTTCTAGTTAGTGGGCTAAGGCTCACAACCACAGGGAAAAGGGTCCGGTTCCCAGCATCCAGCTTGTCCTTCAGTTTCCCCTTTGCTGGCCAGCATCTTCATAATAAAGTTGATACACCAGAAGGTTAAATAAATTAGGTCCTACAAACAAGTCTGTACACCCAAAGTGCACTCAAATACTTTTATTACATTTATTTATTTAGTGTAGGTATGTGGCTGAATGTTACTGTACCCATGTGAAGGTCATATAATAACTCGGTGTGGCGGTCACAAGAAGCAAGGGTTGAGAGGATCTCAAAATAAACCTGTAGCTCTGACTCCAGAGACTTCTTTCCTCTCACCACAGAATTCTGCAGGTTAACTCAGACTCCAGAAACTGTAATTCCCAAGGTGGTAGGAAACATCTGCAATTCACCATCTGGGCTGGGTCTCCAACCCGAGTACTATTTATAATATGGTTCTAGGTCAAGGACTCCCCAACTTGATGAATCCATGTGCCTTTGAAGGATAATTTCTGGACTCCTATAGAGTGTCGGACTGCCATTTTAGAAGTGAATGGAGTAATGTCGTATGAAAGAAAAACTAGAGAAGACACTACAGAGACTGATTATGATGGGATGGCCCAGATAAAGAGAGGCTGAACGTGATAGGCACATTTTGTATCACGTGCTGAATATCACATGGAACCCACTGAGATCTATGTTACAGTGGCTAAAGAATTAAAATAAAAAATAGCTAGTTGGGTACTGCTTAGCTCCAACACAGGTCTCCTGAACCTCACACAATCTGATTTTGTTTTTAATCACAGAGAAGTAGTTAAACACTTTGCCATAACTGAAAAACCAACCTAGCTGTAGTAACACCTCTCTTCCTCCCCCATCCTCCCTTCTTTAATCTTTCCCCCTCCTTCCTTCCCCTCGATTCCTTTCTTTCTGTTCTTCTTTCTGGGGATTTGAGCCCAAGTCATCATGCTGTACCATTGATCCAGAATATACAGGCACTAAGGAGTATGATCACAATCTTCTTTCTCTCATTGCTGATGAAGTCCTGGCAATACTCGGGTTTGGCCTTCATTCTACTTTGGGTAGCATCTGCACATTTCCAAACATTTCAGCTTGCTCAGGGCCTTCACGTGTCTAAGATAGGATCCCTTATTCACAGCAACACAGACCTCTTCTCAGCAGCTTTTCTGAGTTCTCATAGTACCTTAGCTTCCCATTTCATGTTTTATTTAATTTTTCTTTGTTTTTGTTTTTTGTTTTTTGAGACAGGGGTTTTCTGTGAAGCCCTGGCTGTCCTGGAACTCACCCTGTAGACCAGGCTGGCCTCGAACTCAAAAATCCGCCTCCCTCTGCCTCCCAAGTGCTGGGATTAAAGGTGTGCGCCACCACTGCTTGGCTTCATGTTTTATTTTTAAACACAAAAATACCTAAGTGCTAATAATGCATATTTTTAGAGGGTTGGTCAGGTGCAGCTCAAATGCTAAGTTCTGTACCCAAAGACCTGGTTGCTCCAAGATGAGAGGATTCTCATGAATACCATTTTTTATTGTGTAAACCTTGCTCTCCAATTTAAAACTATTGGTTAAATAAAACTGGCAACATCCAACTAGTGAGGGGAATAGAGGGAGCTGGAATTTGAGTTTTCTGGCAGTGGGGGGTGGGGTGGGGTCACAGGTAGGGACCTCAAGGAGAAGAGCGGAGAGAGAGGAAGAGAGAGATATAAAGGTAGACATAGAGAGACAAAAGGCAGAGGAAGAAGAGGAGGAGGAGGAAGGATAGGAAGAGGAGGAGAAGGAGGAAGAGGAGGAGGAGCAGGAGACAAAGAGAACTGGAGGTCTCCATTAGTCCTGATGGACCAGCAGCAGATGCTGGACTCAGATCCTCTCCAGGATGCCAGACTGCTGGAGCATCAATAACCCAGAAAATTTCCAGCAAAAAGTATTTCAGGAACCCATTGGTTTAGTAGCCAGATCTTGGAATCGGTATTTAGCATTTGAATACATAGCAGTACCAGATCATCCCCTATACATATTCTTTCATTCTATTAATAAGTTCTTACTAAGAACACTGTGTTACCAGAACACCCACAGCATCAACTCATGTGGGTCATAGAAGCTCACAGAGACTGAACTGACAACTGAGGAGCCCGAATGATTCTGACCTAGGCAATTCTGCATATGTTATCCTTGTGTGTAGTTTGGTCTTCTTGTGGTACTCCTGAGAGCAAGAGAGGGTGATGCCTCTCTCTCCTTTGCTCCTTTTATGACCGTTTCCCTCCGACTGGGTTGTGTAGTTACAGCCTTGATATGAGGGGAGGTACCTAGTCGTGGTGCAACTTCATATGCCATGTTTGTTTGATATCCCTGAAAGGTTTGCCTTTTTCTGAAGGAAAAGAAGGAAGACTGGATGGGGGAGGGTCAGAGATAAGAGGAGGAACTGGGAGGAGAGGAAGGAGGGGCAACTGTGCTCAGGATGTAAGAATATATGAGAGAGAAAAAAATAAAACAATACTGGGTTCCATGCAGTGTTGTGTTAAAAACTGTATACACATCCTGGTTACTTAGAGTCCTGCAAAGACATTGCACTTGGAAGACAAATATCTGTAATCAAAGTGCAAGAAAACAGAAAGCACGCAGCAGGGAAGCTGTGTTTAATTTTACTCCAAGTTTGAACTTCCTATCAGCTTCATTATGCTGCTTTGAAAGCCGTTAGAAATGTGGGTTTATGTTCAGCATACTGATGCAAATCCCTCTGTATCACTTAGAGATAGTAGCCAATGATTGTTGGTTTGTATGTATCTATAAACTTATGGGGAAATGAACTCATTACTCACAGCTATGGTTAAACACAGGACAGACTTTTGTTAAAGACAAGAGGAAATGGAGACAAATCTGCCTCTCCATCTTCTCTTCCCTTACCTTGATGGAAAGCTCGACTGATGCTGTGTACTGAGGAAGAACTGGGGAAGGGCCAGAAGGAGTCATCACCATGGTCTTCCAGTAAGTGAGAAAGGGTAGGGAAAGAGGAAGATGGCAGTTGGGGCAGCAGTGTACTAACAGACTCAAGGATAAGAACACAAAGAGAGAGGCATTCAAGATGGAAGGAAAAGTGAACAAGCAAGGCAGGCAGTGAAGAAAGGTGAGGTAAAGCCTTGCACAGCACAAGGATGGTGTTTGAGCAGAAGCTCAAAAGTCTATGATTTTGTTGAATATGTTTTCTGGGTCATTAAACTCGTAATCTTCCCCCTCTTCTATTTCTATTATTCTATCATTTTTGATCTATTCATTGTGTCCTGTATTTGCTGGATGTTTTGGGTTACAGGTTTTTTTATACTTTGTATTTTCTTTGACTGACTTCTCAATATCATCTATGGTATCTCCTATGCCTGCGATTGTCTTTCCTATCTTGTATCCTGCTGGTGATGCTTGTATTTTTATCTCCTGATCTCTTTTGGAAGTTGTCAATCTCCAGGGTTGCCTACATTTGTAATATGACTAAGGTTCTCTTGTTCTTGTTATTTCTTGTTTTTTTTTTTTATTTACTTACATTTCAAATGTTATCCCCTTTCTCAATTTCTCCTCCATAACAACCTTTCCCTTCACATCCCTCTGCCTCTAAGAGGGTGCTGCCCCACCCACCGATTCCTGCCTCAGCACCCTAGCACTTCCTTACCCTGGATCATGGAGCTTTAGGTCGACCAACCTCAGCTGTTCCTTTCTTAGAAAAATTCTCTCAGAGCCTAGAGATCCTGTGGTTCACAACCAAGAGTACCCATCACAACACCGAAAGAGTGATCCCATTACATAATTACAATGAAATGCCAACATTTAATGAAGATACATATATGGTCACAACATATCTTTGATGATGCATATTGTACTTCATCTTACCTTAGCTTGTGTAACTACTTTTTATTA
>NW_021604963.1:0-64459 GCF_004785775.1 Grammomys surdaster
ACAAAGAGAACAATAAAAGGAATCTGTGAAACAAAGAGATGGTTCTTTGAAAAAATCAACAAGATTGGCAAACTATCCCACACCAGGAGAGAAGCAGAGAATATATCCACATTAACAAAATCAGGAAAACAAACAAAGACAAAAGAACAGACCTCGAAGAAACCCAAGGATTGAGAAGGATGTACTTTAAAAACCTGTACTTGGGCAAATTGGAAAATCTAGAAGAAATGGATAATTTTCTTTATACCTATCACGTACCAAAGTTCAATCAAGATCAGGCAAGCAATTAGGCATATCTGTAACTACAAGTTAAACAGAAGCAATAATTAACATCTTCCAAACAGTAGAAGTGCAGGGAATTTTACCTAACGTTTAAAGAAGATTTAAGGCCTACACTATTCAAATTATTCTCCAAAATAGAAACATAACTGGCATTTCAAAATTCCTTTTAACAAGCAAGAATGAGCATGATATTCAAACCACCTAAAGGAGAAAAATTATGAAAATTACAAACCAACTTCCCTGATGAACACAAAAGCAAAAATTCTCAACAAAATACTTGCAAACATTCTCAAGAACACATTAAATAGATCATCCACCATGATCAAGTAGGCTTCATTCCAGGGATAGACTGTCATTTCAACATGTGAAAGTCAATCACATTCATCTACCATGTAAACAACCTGAAAGAAAAGCAACCACAGGATAATCTCATTAGATGCTGAAAAAGACTTTTTAAAACCCACAACTCTTCATGCTAAATGTCTTAAAGAGATTTGGGATGAAAGGGACATACCTAAACATAATAAAGGCAACTTACTGAAACCTTTAAGCTAGCATCAATTAAAAGGAGAGAAATTCAATATATTTAAACTAAAATCACTAACAAGACAAGGTTGTCCACTACGTATCTATTAAATATAATACTTGCAGTTCTTGACAGAACAGTAAGACAACTGAAGGGGGATGTCAAGCAGTAGTCCATAAGAGGAAGCTGGGTGTGATTGAGCTGAGGTGGAAGGTTCAGGACCCAAAGGGGTGGTAGGAACTTTACCTGCTCCTTACACCAGGACCCTGTCACAAAACAACAGACTCCCGTATGAAAGAGTAGTGGTCATCAGTCATGTAGGGGCAGTGCCTCCAAGGCCCTACACATGTAGATGATGCATCCCTAACATCTCAGATGAAGCCAATAGGAACCACCTGCTGTCAGACCCCAACCTACCCTAAACTTTATATAAAATCCTATCCAGAAGGAATAAAGATGTGTAAGAATTACTCCATTTCCTGAGAGCAGCAGTTGTATAAGAGCTGCAACACTTTCTAGAAGAGAATGCTCTCGACATTGGTGGGCAGCAGCAGCAGCAGGAGGGGACAGTGGCATGGTTGCACTTCCTCCTCACCTGTAGCACCCTTTCACCTTCACTTGAATGCTCCTGCTGCTGGGGCAGGCCAGAGACCTCCATTGATAGTGTCAGGTGCACAAAACAACAGTTGGTGACCACATGGGACACAACAGCAAATTCCTTGCAATCAATAGCATGGGGAGGTGAGCACCACCCTCCCCAACTCTGGAGACAAGCAAACCATCCTTTCCTGCTCTGCTTTCAGTCAGAGCCATCCAGTGGATTTGGACAAGCTGAATGGGCACTTGAAGCCTTCTGGCCCAAGCTACTCCCTGTTGTTATTTGAAGATCCCTCTGGCCCCTGTCTAAGAACAGATAGACAGAAATGGGCATTGGGAAAGACTCTCTAACTTCTCTTTAAAACAAAAAAGAAAACAACCAGTAATGCAACAGCCACTTAAAAGCCACAGTGTGGCTGCCAGTTCTAATATCTGCAGGAAGGCTTAGGGTTTTGAACCTCTCTGGAATCCCCCAAAGCCTATAGGACAAGGGAATGTTTCCATTGTACATGATATTTCTCCTCTTTTCTGTCATGGGCAATGCATGACCACATAAAAAATTCTCCCAAGTCAAGGAGATACGTACAATAGTAAAATCTCAGGGAATAAAAGTAGCCAAAAACCAAGCTGAGATAAAGATGTGGGATGGTGGTCTGGAGAGTATAGAAGAACTTGGTCTCCAAGATTGACAGGCAGTGGGTAGGGGACATCTTTTGACCTTGGTAGACAGTGGTCAGCAAAATTCAATAGGAGAGAGGAGAGGTGTCAAAATTATTGGATAAGTAGATCATCAGGGAGAGAGAGTGCATTTAGGTGAAAGACCATGAGTTAGGGCCAGATGTCCATACATGAATTCAAAGAGTGAGATGAAGAGAGGTTGCTTGGGGAGAGCTTTGTAACTTGAAAAGAGCCAGAGGTGGGAGTTTTACCCAGTCAAAGTGAAGTTACTGTGACAGCTTGACAAGAGTGGTTTTAGGAAGCAGTTATTTCTTTCTGCATTATCTGAAGACTCGGAGTGGTAGAGAATGTGAAAACACCAAGGGATGTCTATGGTTTTAGATAGAGTTAGAGAAATTTGTGAAGTGAATTCAGGATCATTATCTGACTGGAAAGTGGTTGGGACAACAAATCAGGGGATGATCTCTCAGAGAAGGAGATCAAAAATTTCTGAGCGCTTTTGGTAGTTCTGGCAAATGCCTCCACCAACCCTGAGGAGGTGTCCCTCAAGACCAGAAGTTATTTGGTATGTTTTACAGTGAGCATGTGGGAAAAATCAACTTGTCTGTCAGTTCCAGGAATGGAACATCTAGCCTGATGTGTAGGAAAATGGATGCTATGATACCTGGAGTTGGAGACTGACATCTGATAGATTTTGCAAGAGACAGTGTTAAATTCTGGGAAACTTATTTCCTCAGGTGTAGGTTGTAGAAGTGTCTTAACAAAATATGACAGACAATGCTTGAGTGTTAAGATAAAAGAGTTGGTGAAGATAGAACAGAGTTTGATGAGTGTCAGGGAGTGAGAGTGCGGATGTGAGTTGCAGTGTAAGAATGTCCTGGGGAGGGTGAGAAGTGTCTACACCTCTAAGTGCCACAGCTCTAGCTGTCTTGTCAGCTTGGTTTTCCCCTTGGAGACAATAGAGTTCCCAGTCTGGTGGTATCTGCAGTGGACAATCCCAATAGCTATGGGAGATGGGAGGCCTTCAACATGGCTACAGTTTGGCTTGCATTAGTTACTGGTCCTCCTTTCATTTTAAGTAAGCCAAACTTCTTCCAGGCAGCAGTATGGGACATGAGGATATGAAGAGTATATTTGGAGTCTGTGAAGATATGGAGGGATTGTCCCTGTGCCAATTGAAAGGCTAGGGTAAGGGCTAGCAGTTCAGCCTGTTGATTGTTGGTATGAGCAGAAAGGTCATGTGCTTCAACCATCTCTGTGTCTGACACTATAGCATAGCCAGCTCTTCTGGCCCCTTCATCTAGAAAGAAGAAGCCATGAGTTGATGTCTTGAGGCATTGTGCTCTCCTGTATGTGTGAAGGATGGGGTAAAAATTCCTCTAAAGCTTCAGTGCAAGAGTGAGGTAGGGAGTGGTTAGTATTTGGCATAGAAAGAAGATTGGAAATGTTAAAAGGAGGGGGTGGTTGGAAGGTGAGTGTGGAGTCTTTTATTAGTGATACCTGAAGAGAAAGAACCATGGAGTGAGGCAGAATCTGTAATGCTCTGTAAATTAGGACAGATTTGGCAGATTTGGGGAAGACAAGAGAGTTATAGGTGATCCAAAGTTTAGTTGTTTGACTCTCTAATTAGGAGTTCAGCAGCTATAAATGTACAAATAAAAAATGCCTATCCCTGTATAGTTAGATCAAGTATTTTTTTTTGACAGAAATGTGTCAGGTGCCAAAGAGGGTCCCAGTGTCATATAGGTATACTAACACCAAGTCTTGGGTCTCAGTGGAAAAACATTGAAACAGATGGCTATAAGCTAATGTAAACAGGCAGCTTTTGTGGAAATCTACAAGCCTGAGTAGTCATAGTCCTTGTAAGTAGGTAGCCTTGGCAGATAATACCAACTTAGAAAAGGTCAAGCGAGTCATAGGCAGATTCATAGTGACTTGTCCCCTGAACCTTCACCCAGCCGATACCCGGTTCTGAAGATATCTGTATTCCCTCTGAACACTCACACTCCAGTGTCATTCCCTTCCCCACATCCTGCCTTTCTGTGTTAATAAACCCTGTGTGAATGAATTATAATTTGTGAAAACATAAATTATTTTTAAGAAAGAAAAAAAGGAAAAAAAACAAAACAAAACAAAAAACAAAGAGGGTCCCAGTTGGTTACCTAGGACAACAAGGGCAAATCCCTCTTTTTAAGTTACATGGAGGGAAAAAGGACTATTTACATTAGGGATATGGAAGGCTAGGGCCTCAGAAAGAGCATGTTGGAACCTTTGAAAAGGCTTGGTCATAGGTCTAGAAGAGTTCATGTGTAGGGCCTAATGCCGCTTCATATTAGGGGTGGGAAATTAGGGAAAAAGAAGGGACACAGGAACATAAAAAGCTGGATATTCCTAGGAATGATAACATCTCTTCTTTAGAGAATGAACAGTTAGTAACTGAATAAGATTCTTTCTATCTAAGGTAATAGCCTTGTGGGTGGGGTAACTGTTAGTCCCAAAAAAGTGATCTGAGAGGTGGAAAATTGGACTTTAAGAGGTGAGACCCTGTAGCCTGAACAGGAAAGGAAATTCAGAAAAGCAGATGTGTCAACATGGGTAATTTTTGGAGAGGGGTTACAGAGAAGAATGCCATCTATGTAATGGACAATCTTAGATTTAGGGAGAGACAGAGAAAATAAGTCAAAAGCCAGGGCTTGTCCAAATATGTGTGTGCTCTCGGATTCTGTGAGGTAGAACAAATCAAGTAAGTGGGGCAGAAAAGTAGTAGGTGTCAGGATCTGTCCAGGTAAAGGAAAATATGATCTGTGACAGAGCATCAAGAGAGATGAAGAAAAATGCATCCATGAGATCTAGGACTGAGAAAAGAGAAGTCTCTGAGGGGAGAGTTGAAAGAAGAGTGTAAGGGTTAGCCACAACAGGATGGAGGGGAATCAGTGCAGAATTAATCCACCTGATGGCTTGAACATGGCAGCAGGTACCATTAGGTTTCTTAACCTTTAGTGTAAGGGTGTTAAAGGGGAAAGAATTAGGGAATATTTTTTTCCTTGAGAGGTCAGAAATGACAGGGTTAAGTCCCCTAAAGCTCTGGAGAGGGGGGGGCAGCTGGTATTGTGAACTTGGGTGATTTATTTGTTGGATTCCAGTAACTTGCTCACAGTAGAAAAATGATCTTTAGCAAAAGAGGGGTTCTGGATGTCTCAGAATCAGGGGTCAAGCTGAGAAGCTGGTATATGAAACAACATGTTAGGATTAGTAGGTTGACTCTCTAGAACAAGTAGCAGAGGGGCTGCTGGCAAGCCTGTGTTTAGGCGAATGGAGAGGGTGGGCAAACGGAATAGAAGATGCCAACTTAGCAAGATGATACCTTTGAATCAGCAGATAGGACATGTTGGTACTACCAAAAAGGAATTGGTGAGAGAACACCCCTAACATTGCATCTAAGTGGTGGGGTCTGATGAGGAAGGTAAGTATTTTCCTCCTAACCTGACAGTAGGGGAATGAGAGGGAGAAATGGGTCCTAAAAACTTCATTAGGATCGAGTAAGTGTACCCAGTGTCCAAGAGGAAAGAGGTGGGACTCCCACATATCATGATGACTACATGGGGCTCTCTGCTAGTGATGGATGCAATCCAGTCAAGGGAGCTCAGACTCTTTAGTCCTCCATAGCCAACTCTAGGATGTAGGCTGGAGCGTTACATGGGAGTCATGTCCCTCTGTTTTGTGTTATGTGATGTGCCTCTGTTTTGTGTTATGTGAGGGTAATCGAGAGTTCAGTGTCCCCCTAATGGCACCTAGGACATGGCCCTTTTGGCTTCTGTGAGTTAGGTCAATCCCTTGCCCAATGACTTTGTTTACCACATTTGAAACAGGGGCCTGGTGGCCTCTGAGCCTGAGAAGACCAGGAGTCTGGTGCAGTAGCTAGGGACTGGTCTCACAGCATGATATTTTTGTCTGCAGGCCTTTTCATCTCTCTGATGGTACACTTTAAAGGCCATTGCCAAGACTTAACAAGACTGTGGAGTTAAGGGTCACTTCTCCAAATGTCGAAGTTTGGCTTTTATGTTGAGATAGCACTGGGAAAAAAGTAGTTCATCAGAATTTGCTTACATTGTGGGTTTTCAGGTCCAGATTCATATATTGTAATAAGGCCTTTGTAAGGCATCCTTAAAACTGAGATGGGTTTTCTTGTTTGTCCTGGATAACCTCTTGGAGTTTTTGAACATTTACTGGTTTTAAGGCTATTTTACAGAGGCCAAACCAAAGGCAGTTTATGAATCTATCTCTGGCTAAAATACCACCTGGGGAACTACATCCAGGATCTTGGTCAGGTACTTCCTCAAATCCATTTGGATATGTTGCATCTGTTGGCTAGTCTCATCTGCATGTAATCTGACCTGCTCCCAAACTCACCACTGTCTATCAGGAAGTAAATTATTAGTGAGGATTATATGTACATCATGGAAAGTCAAGCTATAAGATTGAGGAATGTATTGAAACTGTTTAATAAAGGGAGAGGAGTTCGAGATATAGGAACACAGTCTGCTTTCTATTTGAAAATTTTCACTCAGTAAGAAAGGAACATATACTCTGACTAAGCCATCTACTCCAGTAACTTCCCTTAAATTAAGGAACTATGCTGGGTCAGGTGTCCCAGGGGGAGATGACTTGGTGGTTTGACTGTGGCCTCAGAGCCAGTAATTCGAAGGCTAAGGTAGGTGCGCCTGGATCTAGCAATCTCCTAGTCACATCACCAAATGTTGTGTTAGAATGTCTTCAGACAGACCACACCAAGCAAGCACAGTTCCATGGACGACTATTATTGAGGGAGAAAAGGACAAAGGAGGGGGAAAAAGAAAAAATAGGAAAGACCAAAGATCAGGAGCCTCTGCCTTTTGTTTGATGTAATCATAAGCACCACTGAACTCAGGTAAGGGAAGGCAGGTGGACGCTGGGAATGTATGGTGGTTGTCATGGCAACAGATGAGCTGGTCCTTTTGTGGTGACTTAGGGATAAGGACATTGTCATCTCTTGATTCTGAGGTGACCGGTGACTATAAAGCCAGTTACTGATGCCAACAGCCAACCTAAACATATCTGAAGAATGGAAAGGTATTTGCTGCTTTTCCTTCTTGTACTGCCTTCTGTTTTTGGAGTGAGAGGCCCTATTTCATGATGAATGTAGTCAACAGGATAGGCAAAATTTGGACAGAGGAGACACCCTATGGGTTTCTGATGAACATTTTAGCCAGGAAGACTTTTCCCTTGGAGCACAGCAAATAACACAGACAGCAGGGTATTATGAACAGGTCCACCTCTATGGAATGCGAGCTTGGGACAGGTTCATTCAGGCCTCAGGATCAGAAAACCCTGCCTTCTTCCTTCCCTTTCTCCCTCAAAAGCCAGGAAAATCCCTATCCAATTTTATTCTCAAAACTAGAACAAGCCTAGAAAGAAAAATCCAAAATGCCACAGCCAGAGATCTCCTCCTTAAAAGCACTGTAAGGGAAGGCATGCCTTCTCAATCCAGACTAGCCTGCCAGGAGGTCTGCGAAGAGTACCACAATAGGTGGATTGTGGCAACCCGTGCATGATATAGGAACTACATCATTCCAGATTATATGCCTGGCTCAGACATTAGTGGCAGCAATAAACACAAAAGGAATCTGCTAGAAGTGTGGAGAGATAGGACATTGGAAAGGTAAATGCCCACAAAGCTCCCTCAACATGATAGATCCTAATCACCCTAAAAAATTTGTCCTGTTACAGGAAAGGTTTCCACTGAAAGGAGAAGTGTACCTCCATATGTGATAAGGATGGTAGGCCACTGGAGCCTTTAAACTTCAGAGGGGTTAGCCCTCAACCCTGAGAGTGACAGGTATAGATACTTCTAAAGAAGCCTTGTGGATGTCCAGCATCTTAGAAGGCACCCACACAAAATGAACCGTAAAAAATAGATATTAAAGCATTCAAGTGCCTCATTGATATTGGAGAAGACAAGACAATTTGAAAACTACAAGAGATCCCACTGACACTGGCAACTGACCCCAAGTTCATCCATGGCCACTGGATGGCTACACTTACTGAATGCTGACCAGGGAGAGACTTGCATTTTTCTGGGGGAGAAATATTGCTTCTATGTCAATTAATCTGGGCTGGTAGAACAAGATGTACAAATGCTCAAAGAGCTCCAAATAAAACTCTTTGCTGTTGCTATGCTGTGAACAACCCTACCCCTTGGTACTCTAACCCCTTGGTAGCTTGGCTTCTTTCCTTCCTTTACCCAGTAGTAGCCATTGGAGCGTTGCTAAGTTTGGAAATTTCCCTCATCCAATTTCTAAAGAAGGTGAATAGCATCGCAAAGATCTCTACTAACCAGGTCTTGGTTCAATTCCAAACTGTGGCCAACATAGGAGACAGTATTCTGACGACACTTTTCCTTTATAAAAAGAAAAGCTGGAGTTGTGGGGAAGTGGATCATGAAAGTGGCCTGGCAAGTTGAGATGGATCGAAGTCCTAGGACCCAAAGGGTTGGTAGGAGTTTCACCTGCTCATCACACCAGGACTCACTTACATAAACACATACAGCCCATAGAGAGAGAGAGTTGTGGTCATCAGACATGTAGGGGCAGCATCCCCAATCTCTTTCCCATGTACATGAGGTATCATCTCAGACCAAAACAAAAGGAAGCACCTGATCTCAGACTTCCACCTATCCCAGAACTGTATATAAGATCCTATCCAGAAGGAGTAAAGGTGTGTGAGAATTACTCCATCACCTGAGATCATCTGCAATATAAGCACTCTAAAGCTTTCTGAGTGAGAATGCCCTCTGGAAGTTTTTGCTGCTAGAAGCCCTCCTGCACCTCCCTAGCTAGCCAGCCCTCTGCTGGCTCAACTCTGTACAGCCAGTGTAACATCTAGGAGAGCCATGGCAGCCATAGCACCTGAGCAGCTCCAATGGTTCCACTTCCCCATTCGAGCTTGTGCCCTTTCCCCTTCATTTGAATGTTCCCACCTGGCTGAGCCAGAGACCTCTTTGGATAGCATTCAGTGCACAACCAGCATGGGACCAAGAGGATACAAATAGAAAATGAACAGGCCAAAGTATTATTGTCTGTAGATGATAGGATAGTATTCATAGGTGACCCTAGAAATTCTACAAGAGATCTTCTACAGGTGATCGATACCATCAGCAAACTGGCTGGATACAAGATTGAGTAACTAACTAAATGAATAAAATAAAATAAACAAAATAAAATAAAGTAAAATGAAATATATAAGTAGCCTTGTTATACACAAATGTCAAACATACTGAGAAAGAAATCAGGAAAGGAGCATCCTTTCCAACATCTACAAAAAGAACAGAATGTCTTTGGATGACCCTAATCTAGTAAGTGAAAGATTAACATGACAAAAACTTCAAATCTATGAAAATAAAAATTAAGGAAGACATCAAAATCTGGAAAGATCTCCCATTCTCATAGATTCAAAACTGGATTACCATAGGAAATATGACGACCTTTCCAAAAGCAATCTATACATTCAATGCAATTTCCTCAAGATGCAAATATAATTCCTTACAGACAAAAAAATCAACGTTCAACTTCATACACACACACACACACACACACACACACATATATGTTTAAAATTATCTTGATAAGTAGAGGAAGATCCGGAATTTTCACCATTGCAATCTTCTTCAAAACTGAAATGTAAAAGTTAACAGACAAAAGAGAACAACATTCAACTTCATATACACATGTACACACACAACATACATAAATAAGTATATATATATATATATATATATATATATATATATATATATATATAATTTTCTTGATCTGAAATTATCACAGTTGCTGATTTGAAGCTGTACTATAGATAAAGCATTAAAAACTCCATGATATTGCCATATAAACAGACAGACACATTGATCAATGGAATAGAACCAGAGATACAGTTAAAGACATATTGAATTCGGTTAGTTATCAGAGAACTGCAAATCAAAATTACAGTGAGATTCCATCTTCCAGTTGTCAGAATGGCTAAGACAAAAAAAAAGACCTCAAGTGGCAGGAAACATGGTGAGGGTATGGATCAACCACACCAACCCACCAACCCTCCATTCCTGGTGGGAATGCAAACTTGTTGAAACCGCTATCGAAATCAATATGGATGTTTCCCAAAAAATAGAATCCCTATGTTATAATCTCTTTGGTAACAAGGTACTCTGCAAAGAATGGAGAGAAAGAGAGAGAGAAAGAGAGAGAGAGAGAGAGAGAGAGAGAGAGAGAGAGAGAGAGAGAGAGGAGAGAGAGAAATGAACCCAGCCACAGGTAGTGTGGAAATTATGAGAGTACACAACCATTGTCTCATTTGAATTCAGGTCAATTCCATGAGAAAGATCCCATATCCAATTCCAATGCCATTAGGGTAACAATGATCCAGAGACTAGACAGCTTAAAGACCTAGGGGAAAACCAGCAACACTGGTCTTTCAAGCAACAATATCATCATCAACAACACACCAGTGACTCATAGTGTTATTCTGTTAAACTCATAGGCAAGTGCCTTACCTAGCCAGCACCAGAGAGGCTTCCTCCAGCAGAACATTCACAGAAACCAACTGCCAGACCTTACAGGGAGAGAGTCTAAGTTGGATATCTCCTCAAATTTCACACCCTCAAAACTCAGGAAATCCCATGGAAATTAAGACAGAAAGATAGTAAGAGCCAGAGGGTATGGAGGACACTAGGACTACATGGCCCCATGAATCAACTAAGAAAGAAGCATATTAGCTCACTGTGACTGAAGCAGCACACATGAGGCCTACATGAGTCTACACAAGGTCCTCTGTTTATATGCTATAGGTATTATGTTAGTATTCTTATGGGAATTGTGACTGTGAGAATGAGTTGGACACTGATGCTTGTGCCTGCTTTTAGGAATCTATTCCTCCTATTGGACAACCTTGTCTAGTCTATTGTGATGATTCTTGTTTATTTTCTTATACTTTACGTTGTCATATAAGGTTGTTTCCTCTTAGAAGCAGGGTTTGTGTTGTTGTTGTTTGTTTGTTTGTTTGTTTTTTGTGTTAACAAGAGGAAGAGAGCAATGTATCCAGAGGGAAAGGAAGACATGGGAAGAGTAGAGGGAGTGAAAATTAAAATCCAGATACGTTGTATGAAAATAAAATCTATTATCAATGATAGA
Organism: Grammomys surdaster; assembly: GCF_004785775.1. Lineage (NCBI taxonomy): Eukaryota > Metazoa > Chordata > Mammalia > Rodentia > Muridae > Grammomys > Grammomys surdaster. The sequence continues at coordinate 11,302 of NW_021604963.1, forward strand.
AAGCAAAATGAAAGCAGAGACATAAAGATAGTGATCCTTGGAATGAATTAGACACTTAATAAAGAGAATAGGAGTTTTAAAATAACCTGTCCTTTCAATTATCTGTGTGTGTGTGTGTGTGTGTGTGTGTGTGTGTGTGTGTGTGTGTGCCTGTGCACATGATACTATCTTCCAGTAAGTATGGTGCCTATAGAGGACATAAGAGGGCATGGGATATCTCAGAGCTAGTAGTATTCTAGCCAGTTTTAAGGGACCCCATGGGACTTTCAGGAACCAGACTCTAGCCCTCTGAATAAACAACACATGGTGCTCTCAATCTCCAGGCTCTTTGCATTCTCTTATGTTCACAGGACTTCCTGGGCATCCTTGGTGATTGTTTGCCATTATGCTAGGTAACCCTAATGTCCTAAAGGATTGGCCTGACAAAAAGTGGTACAAGCTATGTGAATGGTTCACAGGTCTCAAAATGTCCCAAAATTAGATGAGGATCACTTGGATGTTGAAGGGCTTTGTCCCACAAAGGTACAGTGGATTGGAATCCCTCTAATGGACAAATGATCAGAGAGTGTCACAGGATCCTTCTCCAATCTTTTCTCCTTTAGTTGCCAGACCTCCAGTGGGACTTCCTCTCATGTCTGGCTGCAATCTGGCCCAATTGAAGTGTGACTATCACCAGCATAGGTGCATGATGAATGCCAGGCATGGTATCCTTCTTCATGTGTACAGCAAACACTAAACATGTCTTAGATAGCTGGATGGTCAAAAGCCATGAGCTCTGGGAATTCACTGGGGAAGATTGAGAGATCATAGCATGGATACTAATTGGAACATGCCAATCACAGGGGACAGCATGTGTGCCTGGAGTATGTGCCTGGAGTATCTGTCCACCTGGCAAAGTGGAGTAGGTATTCATGGGGATGTTAGGATTTAAGTCTTTCCAGAGTTCTTCATTTTTCTGACCAAATTTGTAAATGAGTGTGTTTATCCATGTAGGAGGGTAACCAGGAAGAGAGCTGGGGTGGGGGAAGAAAGATTATTGGAGACAAGAAATTCCTGGGAAAGGTTTTGTTGAGCAATGTGGACATATATGTAAGTGAATTTGGATACTCTGGGTGTACTAAGAATGAGTCATTAAGGATGACCTGTGGGCCAACCACTAGGGCAGAGTGGTGTGCCTGGGAGAGAACTGTGGAGGTGAGTATTGAATCCCTCACTCCTTTGAGTCAGATTCCAAGGCTATGGATGTGTGAAGATGAGAAATCTCACAGTTACATTGAAAATTTATACAAAGGAAGTGGAATTGTAAGACATAATTATAGGCCAGTGGGTTACTAGGAGGTGAGTGGTTTGAGGACTGGGAGCAGGTATAAAGGAAAAACATTAAAGATCAAATAGTTGTTTTTGTTTTGTTCAGATTCTGAGCATCAAATTGGGAACACTTTATAGAGTAGGGTTAGAAGCCATAAAGGCTGGGCAAACCAAATGACTCCTAACAAGTTCAATATAGTTGTCTTGAAGGTTGCTCTCAGGGCACAGAATCTATCTGTGCAGCAGAGATGAGAGCCAGTCTCACTACATAGATTACTACAAAACTACATCCTTGTGGTGGTCCTTAATAAAAGGAGGACCCTCTCAGCCACAGATGACATAATAGGGAATGGGGACACAAGGTCTAGGAGAAGAGGAAAATCTTGTGACTACTCCTGGGTCTCTTGCATCAGGAAGCCTGGCTGGGGAGAGAAGGAGTCACAAAATCAAATATCCTCAGGCATGCATTCTGATCCTGAATGGCAGCAAGAGGAAAAAGGGGGATAGAGAGAGAGAGAGAAGAGGAGAGAAAGAGAGTTCTGAGGACACATGTTCTTTTGCCCTGGGTGAGCGGTCATTGCCCTTGCACCACCCAATATAATCAGGGTAGCTCCCAGGAAAAATAGAAGCTTGTTACTCTGGGGGACTCTGGTGGATTTTCCTCTTTTAACAATGCCTTCAGCTCCCCAGTGTGCCATATTGGTCAGTGTCTGTCAGTTAACAATGGGAAGTAGTTCTTTGAACAAAGTGTCAAAAGGTATTCCCCATATCTGTCATGAGGTACAATGACGAAGATCTGGATAGTTGGATCTTAAAAGGCCAGCTGTCCCTCCTGAAACTGACCACTTGAGAAGAGATGCCAGGAGTCCTTAGCAATGAGTCTATAAATTGTTTAAATAAGATATCACAAGTCAATATTCAACACATAGGTTATCACTGGGGTTGAGCATGTTACCATAATACTCGAAGGATGCAACTGTTGTCTTCTGAGTAGCCTCAGCAGGATTTGGTGAGATGCTTAGAGGTAGAGTCACAGGGAAGTTGTGAAGTTGAGTACATCTGCCCTTCAGGAGCCATTTATAGATGTCTGTGTTGTTTCTGTGGGTGTCCTTTGTGACTAGATGCATGTCTGAACAGGGGAAGGTGTATACCCACAAGTAAATATTTTTTCCTTCGAGTTCCACATATCCTTCAGGAGTTGACCTCTTTGTAGAGATGGTCCCTTTCTCGGATGTGAAAATAATGATTAGCCTGTGCTTGCTGGCCTGTGATCCCAACAGATTCACCTACCAGTTAGGGCATCTCTGGATCTAGGATTTTGAGGGCAAGCCACCAGGCCTGCATTTCCACCATGAACTCGCTCACTCCTGTTCATGCTGTAAGCACATTTAATGTCTGAGCTAACTACCCAGATCCTTTTCAATGGTATTGCATACATCTGTCTTGAGCATGCACAGGTCTATCCTTCTGTCTGAACTACTGGCAGATCATCCATACAAGTGCCTGGCAGGGTTGTCATCGCACATGTCACCATGCCTTTCAATGACTTGAGTTCAGTTCGTGAAACCCATGTGGTTTGTAGAGAGACCACACTTCTGTGATGGCCTCTAGTATTCAGAAATGTGTCTCAAGTCATGGCATGTGTGAATACTCAAATGCACACAGTTTTGAAAAGTATGAAAAAAAGATCAGAAAAATTGGAAATTGTGTCTTGAAAGCACCAGACTCCTTGCCCAGGTTCCCAAGGGCTCAGGAATGTAAGGAAAGCAGTTTGGAGAGTGCTGCTTGCTTACTGAATACATTTTCCCACTCAAGCATGGAGACAGCAAAGGACAAGGAATCAAAATGGACTCACAAGAAGACAAGCAACCCAAGAACTCCTTGCTGGTGTTCCTTTTCTTCCAACGTACATGAACTTTATTCTCAAATCTAATGCCCCATCTTGTATCCTATCAATTGAGTCTACTGAAAGAAATTATGTTTCATGCTCCTCAAAATCAAGAGAGCCAGAGCTAACAATAGTTGGTTGAGTTTCTTTCTTTACCTTAAAGCTGTTTTCTTCCTTCTTCCTGCTATTTGGAAGGAGCCAGCTACACATTGTATAGTCCCATGGAAACATGACTGCCCTTTCCATAAGCTTGCCACTAAATACCCCCAGAAGAGTTGCCCCAGTAGCTGCTAGGAAAAGGTTCCCATTGAGTAAGCAGCAGTTCCATTTGGTCAGTTTTTGTGTGAGCTCAGACAGCCATTAATATTACAGGACATGCATGGGTTTCAGGATTCACTGTCAGACTAGAAGATTGTGTATCATGGAAGCAGGGGAGGCCTTTTTAAGGCCTTATGTACTATTTCTTACTTTGTCCTTTCTTCTGGTATCCTTGGTTTTGGCCACTAATGCCTCCATTGCCCTGAAGCATTACAGAGTGACCCTGACTCCTGGCAGGAGATGTTTTCCCTCCAACAGTTTCACCCATTCATTATGTACCCAAACATCATGAAGAGAGAAATTTCAGTAGAGTCTGAATTCTGTTAAGAAATATGAGAAACCCTACCCCAGCATCACCATTTGCAAGTAGGTCAAACCTAAGACCAGTTGCAGTATGGCCATAGTGAATGGAAATGATGAGGGCCACCATCCAGGGGCAAGGAAGCTATAATCCCTTAAGAATGCTCTTTGCAAAAATGTCATCAAGGTCTGTCGTCCCTTCCTGAACAGTCCTCAGTTCTCCATTTGCCCTGTGCGGCATGTACACAGCAAAATGGTATGTGCCATGAGAATTTCCTAAAAATGGGACAGTTACAGGGAAAGATTAGTGTCTGTGGGAATAGCACCCATTGATTGGACTGGCCCATGAATGTTTGCATTCAAAGACAAGTTTGTCATGAGTAATGGAGTTCAGAATGATGGGGAACAAGGACAATAGAGAGGACTGGGAAGAAAGGAGGAAAGGGAAGCTGCAATCAGGATGTAAAGTAAAAAAAAATAACAATAATAATAACCACAAAAACACTAAGGTATGGGTCTACACAGAATGAGATCTGATGTTACCTCTGGTCTTTACAGACACACTCCCAGATGGGTTCTCACAATCATACACAGAGAAAATTGATTCTAAAATAATACACCACAAAATTATGACAATAAACCAGGATGGAATTTCCATGCGGCTGCCATATGGAATGGTATATGTTCCAATATTTATTTCTTCATTTTGAAAATGAACTCAAACTACGTCAATGCTGATTTGCTTTTCTAGGACTTCTCAATGGAAAAAAAATGTGTTCCACTTTGATTCTGCAACAATATAGCTAACTCTTATGAATTTTATGGCAATTTGTATATGCTAAAAATTTTTTGGTCTCAAAAAAAATAGATACAAGCTATTTTAACTATTTCAGTATTTTGAAATTACTTCAGAAATTATATACTAATTTTAGGTACTAAGTATAAGCATTTTGTACAAAAATAAATTTTTGTTTATAAGATTTAAAAACAAAAAAAAAGAATGGATATGGTGTAGTCAGTAATTATGATCAAATGAGATTCTCAACCATGCTCCTTTAACCAGGGGTTGTGGAGTAGTAAAAAGGGCTGCTTCATCCATTAAGAGGATCACTGTTAGGGTGAGCAAGGAGCAAAGGTGAGGGCTCCCAAGCCACTCCAGTGACTGGGACAGAGTTCTTGGCCAAGATGTTACTGTTCTTATCCACTGTAGGATGAAGTTTTGTGTGGGGTGTGATACATAGGCTAGCATCTGAGCATGAGCCCATATGCCAAAGCATTATAGCCAATGTTTCTATAGATGAGCTTTCACATGGGCACCCACACAAAGGAATGTTCCACTTCTCCCAATATTGTAAAGTTGAGAACTGAACGTCCTCTGTATCCTTTGTTCCCACTCAGTGAAATGTTCCTCTTCCTCTGAAGGAGGTGATAACATGTGAGACCCTAAAACTCTCTGGGTTTGGCCGATTGATGTGTTGTCTGACAGATGGGACTTTGTAAACCTGTAAAGAAAGAAGGGTTTCTTTGCAGTACAGATATAGTGCATGTGGACAGATCTATACCTTTGAGAAAGCCAAATCAGCATATGAGTAGTAACTTGGCTTCCTCTAAAAGCATTGTCTCCAGGAAAGAACCAGAAAAGAATATCCCAGTTCCATCCTGAAATCCCTTAGCTTGCACTTAATGGAGTCTAGCCAATGTTTCTATAGATGTATGTATTCAGTCCCTGTTATGCTTACAGAGCTAGGAACAGAACAATGCCCTTAAATTACCCTTTTATGAATTCAACAGCAGCTTGATATCTCATGAAGCCAAAGATTGGGAATGAATCATTCAGTAGTGCAAGTGAGACAAACCATTAGGACACCAGTGAATCTGCAGTTTGGTGCTCAAATTTTACATTGGGAGTCTAAGAGATAACTTTGTCAGAACCATGGTGTAGAGGGTTGAAAAAAGGAATAAGAGCAAGCTAGAGCACCATGTAGCTAATGGGTCAGTAAGATCATGGTTGAAATCTGCAAGTTGGAGAGGACCAAGATCTTCACTTGGAGATTTTGTGGGAGCGCACATAAACCATGTGGCAGAGAGGACATCAAAGCAGGCCAGGATCTATGTATTTGAACCCTCTTAGTATAGACATATACTTCTGTTATGAGGCATTGGATATCACTAGTGAGCAGAAAAAGTCATCGAAATCTATGCCTTGAGGAATCCAACAATGCAAATGCCAGGTTTGATGGTTTGGCTAATCTAAGAAAGAAAAGGCAAAAGGAAAATAAAATATGGTGTTTCACATCATTTAATGAAAAGAGTTGTGAAGTATAGTCTCACTTTAGTCATATTGCCCTTAGTCCAGAATCCACATCTTTATGACACACACTACTCTTTCTTCAACGTTTGCCACCATATCCTAGAAGCTTAGTGCTACCAAGCAATCTCTGAGTTAGATAATATAGTTTCTTTGGCCTTGTGAAGTATGTGCATGACCTTCATGTGCTTCACTGGAGTAGGCCCACTCCTCCAAAACACCCTGAAGGTGCTCTAATTTTAAACCTTCATATGTTCTAAGCTAAGTAACTCATTGTTCTGTGGTCAGAAAAGACAGACTATTATCTAACAATTTTTACTAGTTTATCGTCCTTCTTTCTCTTCCTTTATTTCTTTTTTATTTTTAGTTCAGATCTCACTTTTAGTGTAGTTTGGACTGGAACTCACTGTGTAGCATAGAATTCTCTCGGATATATAGTCACCTTCCTGCCTCTCACCCTTTGGGACTTATTGGAATTGACTGCTGAGCCTATGTGAGTAAGAGTGTCTATCTGTGTCTGTGTATGTCCTACATACTCACACATTCTCAGATGCAAACTACATGTGGACACTGTTTGTCAACTGGATTGGATCTCATGATGCAACCAAGGCCTGTCTCCAACTTCTGATCCTTCTGTCTTGGCATCCCAAGTGCCTGGAGGAGTGGAATGACCATATTAAATCTGTCTGTCCTTAAAACTGCCAAGGAATCAAAGTTCTTGAGCTCAGTGTTGTGAATACAGCTGTTCCAATGTTGGAGAATACTTGCTCACTGCTAGAATCTTTGTTCTCTACCAAATCAACACCTTACTCAGCAAGAACGGAGGTATTTTGATTAAGGGAGGTGGCAGGGGAGGGGGCCATGCCTTATTACACTACATCTGAGCAGTCTTCTTTAAAATCTGGGAAAATATTTGAAAAATTATCTTCAGTGGCACTACACAATGCAAGACCGTATTTCAGCTTTCTAGATTCTCTGCAACAAATGGTTCTGACCAAATGCCTTTATCCAAGCAAACAGATAAAGCATGTCTCTGTACCCACACAACTTGCTTCCAATTATTTTATGCTTCTGTGTGAAGTGCCACAGCCCATGTACCAATAACAGCTGCTCTATCAGTGTTATGACTTCATACCTCATGTGTATGTCTGCCTTTTGTAATTAGAGTTCAAGTTGGAGGTAAACAAGGCTAACACCTAGAAATGACACAGTCACTTCAATCATGAATCTGCTAAAAAAAAAAAAAAGTAAAAGGGGAATTGTAGGTCGGTGAAAAGACATCATGGTTCTGGTCAAGCACTGCTAGACATGGCTGAAGACCTAACAGTTTTTTCTGCAAGGGACTGCATACATTTCACCATGCTCCTGGACTCCAGGCTCCTGACATGAAGCCTAAATCTCCATTGATGCATGTCTCTCAGTCACATAGGACATTGTCCCTACTAGCACCACCACGGGTAAAGGGCAGGATTAGAGGCCACAGAAACTAAAGAGATCTCCATATTCATGAAACACCTAAAGGCCAGAGGGCATAGTCAATTAAGCATTCCTTCCCAGACTCTCCTCCTTCTTGCAAAAGGTATTTAACCTCAGGCCCACCATGAGAATACAAGGTACAGCTTCATCCACTTTCTCCATGACAATAAATGTTTTAAAAACATGAACTACCTTTCCTCATAGGGGCACAGTGTGGGGAACCATCAAGAAGGCCTTCAACTACCCCACTGCCGCCTAATCTCCTGCTGACCTCTCTGCTTTCCAGCCACAGAGCCCACCAACTCAAGCAAGCTAGCAAATCCAGCAAAGACCCACTGCATAAAGTCATGATGACCAAGAGTCTCTACACTGTAGGAAACCACTGGAGCTCATGTCTCACCCTTGCACCTTTCAGTTGCAGGTCAGTCCAGCCCACTTGTCCCTCTCCAGTATCGGACCTTCCATAGACTCTCAACTGAGCCTGGGAGCCCAAAGGGATGAGAAAAGCTAGTCCCTGGCAGCCACCTGGCCCAAAGATCTCCAACCCAAGAGCTCAGGCCCACACTGGGTCTCGACTGTGCCCAGGGTAGAGTCCTGCAGCTCCTCACAGCCTGACATCTGCCTGGAGCATGGTGGAGTGAACTCAGGAAACTTCCTGTCCTTCTGCCAACTGAGCTGCAGCTCCAGCTGCCTCAGGTGGCAGACACACAGGACCCACAACTCAGCCCAACAGAACCCACACCCAAGCATGAGCCACAGCCCCACAAATGCCTTCTTGATTCATCTTCCCTCTGATGATACCCACATGGCAAGGGGATTCTCATGGAAAAAGTTTCAGACTGTATCTTTGCCATGTCTAGATGCATTGACTCTTGGGAAATGTGCTACAATCAGTATGCAGCTCTAAGCAATAACACCTTACAATATTCTTGGGTCCACCTGCAGAGCACTAAGGGCATACACAATGACCAAAATATACCCACAGCAACATTACACTGCACACAGTCCCCTTCATGGCTGGATTCTGCAAGTCAATGCAAGACACTGTTCCCACTTTGGTAAATGTACATGAGGCCACACAGAGAGCTGAGAAGTGATCAAGGTTGTGTGAGGTCCACATCAACAGTGAGGGCCCATAGGACACAAAGGAGACTCAAGACTGATCATGTTTAAGAAGAGTGGTGGCCAAGGTCATGTAACAGTTAGGTCATGGTGTACTACCACATCAGTCCTTGGTAAAGAGGGTGTCACCGAGGCTTATGGATGTATTCTGTTTCAGTAGATCAGTAACTTACCAGCTTGTTGTCTCTGTATGCTACCTCACCAACTTGTATCTTTCCAGTAGAGGAAAGAGCCAGTCTCATGTCATACTTACATTGACTCCTGAGAGATAAATGCATATGACATATGTTTAAATCCAGCTTTGGGCTTTGGAAAGGGATTTCATATATTTGCATATGTTTACTTTTGTCCATGTGGGGTATCACCCTAGTACATGGTAGGAATATGCTCCCACTGGACTATATTTCCTAACTTCTGCTTTGACTTTTCTTTTGACATAAAGGCTCAAAGCAGGGCATTGGCTGTTCTTGAACTCACTGTCTAGCTCTGGATTTGAGCTTGTGATCCTCCAGGCTAAGCAGCCCACTGAGATGGACTTACAGGCTTATACCTGCAGGCCTGTGTATCATTTCTGTTTGAAGACAAGCACATGGACCTTTTTCTCTTCCAAGAGAAGAAATGAACATTAAGTACTCTTTCTCCCTAAGGATACACATTGATTCTCTGATCTTCATCTTAACCTTCATTTACCTGGCATGCCCCATGGTGGTTTGAGAATTGACAACTAATTCTTATGTTGTCTATCCCAAGAAAATTCAGTGTTCATAAATACAGTGAAAACACATGTGGTAAAGACCATCCAGTCATGATTGTACCAGTAATGGACCTCCCTCAAAGTCAAGAAGTTGTGCACTGTTTATGTGCCTGGTCACTATCACACTCTCTTAAGGAAACTCGAACAATGCAAGCCTACAGGACTGAGAATCACATATTGGAGATCGTGCCTCTTTTCCACCTGCTGGTCCATATGACTATTTATTCTTTAGGACCTCATTGGACAGGTAAAGGACTGGATGTAAGGTGCCCTCGCAGCCTGTAACTTGCAAAGCTCACCCTACTTCTGTATCAAGCAGTGAGGCATGGAAATAATGGGGTCATAGCACATAGTAGGCTGTTCCTAGATGTAAGTTAGGTCCATACTCCCAGCACACAAACCCTGTCTCACCCTTAGTGAAGCATTCTTTCCTTTTTCCATGTTTTTAATTCTTCAGTAAAAAATAATCCCTTCTTTCTTATGCTATCCTAAACAGGAACTTGTATGTTACAGGAGAGTCAGATTTGATGGACAAGTTTCCATCTTGCAAATAAATAATGAGATCTTTTAGGACATAGGCTGTTTATAAAATTAAACGAGTTCTACAATACAGTAAAGGATTGACATTTTGTATTTCCATATTGAATCAATACCTGATTCTATGACTTTGGTGTCACTGAAAATACAAATCTTTACAAACCATGAAGTTCATTTGTAGAGATTGTGCTTAGCAAAGAGTTGGAGACCATTTTTTTCTCAGTAAATATGAAAACTAACTGTAGGCCTCATAGCCGCAGGGTCCAAGGTATGATGCCTTCAGTTCTTTGATCATCAAGAAAATATGGGCATTACACATGTCTGCCCACAGTCTGGTCTGGCTTCACAACATGACTAAGCACCAGGAGAGATCCATCGCTAAGGGGCACTGCCTGTTTCTTCTAATGATAACTCAGCTCACCCATCACAAGTCACATTAACTGTGCTGATACATTTGCCATCCTGGGGCTTCGCTACAGGCTAAGCAAGCAATGTTCTACTGTGGCCCACCCAGCCACACATCTCTGTATGTATTTTGATGGCTTGAGATGTTCTCTTTCCCATCAATGATTTGTTAGACAATAGACAGTCACTCACCCAGGTTTACAATACTGCTCAAGTCAGATATCATTTGCAATGGCTTAGATTTTCCCAACATTAGACATAATAGAACGAGCTGTAAGAGACAACACAGAAGCAGTAAATATCTAAATTTTGTGTTTAAGCCACAGTGTTATCTTTGCACTTCTCTGACTGAATTTTAAGTCCTTGAGAAAAGTATGAAGAGCACACACAAGAGTGTTAAAGGGAGATGGCTTCTCTCTTTGAATACAAAGAATGTAGCCACTAGATACAGGCTTCAAGTTCATAACCTATGTGGGCTGACATTTGCCCCAGTATAAGTAGAAAAGGACTTCTGTAGACATTTCCATTTCAAGGATCAGCCCATATTCATATCAGAATGAAAGCAAGCCACCGACATTTCCTCTCTTCCACAAAGCTCAATACTGGTTTGGTATTGGCTTCTCCATTGGTTGTTCTTTTACATTTCAAGGAAAAACACACAAACTTTATCAGGCCACTTAACTTTTCAAAATAAGGAAATCACGTTTTAAATGACATTTTACATGGACACCCTAAATGAGTCACTTGGAAACAAACCTGGTTTGTACATGTAATCCATTCAGTCTCAGGAGAAGTCCTCATGCTGCTACTTTAACATAAATAGGACATCAGAAGTGACAGAAAACGTATCAAACTGCCATGAATGACCCGTTGAGATTGCAATGGTGGAGCAAAACAGCAAAAGAATACAAGACCCATTCATTGAACTCTTACTGAAAATATAGACAAAAGCCAAGACTTCTTTGCATGAGTACCATTGAAATTTATACAGATGAAAGTAAGGTGCTTAGGTCATCATACCTGAGTTTGTTTTCTTTGCTGAAGGCTGTGGAAATGAGCCTCCTTCAAGATGTTGTTAATGGTTGAATAAGTATCTTCGACTTGACACTCTTCGTTGACATCGTCTTTGGAGAAGCCAGGGATATGGATGTCCAGTTTATCAGTGCTCTGGTTTGAGCAGGTCTTTGACACTCCGTCATGATTGGGGTTATTGATATTGCATTCATTACTTACTGTATCACTCCTTGTTGTCTGGAAGAAAGACAGAAGGAGGATAGCTATTATGATACTGTCATCATTTCCTTTGCACTTGAAGAATACTGGCATTCTTCACATTCTACAATAGACTTAACACTCAATAATGTGCAATGGTATGTACAGTTCATTCCCTCCTGGCAGCAGCCCTGTTGATGAAGCAGGGTTTAATACCACCCATTTGACTGAACTGGAAAGAGATCTCCAATGGGCTCAAAGGCCAGTCCCAAGGAAGTGTCAGGGAGAAAGTTTAAGCAGAGGTGCTTTTGCTCCAAATCCATGAATGTATCCACTGGCCCTGCTTGTACCATGCATTCCAATTGCCTGCATCGGGAAAGGAAGTTCCCATTCTCCAAGATCAAGCAGCAATCAATTCTGCAGAATTAGGTAGGGATCGAGCCCAAAGCAAGTAAGGTGGAATGCAAATCCAAGGGCCAATGTGGCAAGGAAATGATGGGAAACACTTCATTCTCATATATGGGCACACATGCTTATAAAAAATTAATGAGATCCTTCCCTATGTATCCATGAGAGCAGGCAGATTTGCTCCTCCTACAGCAATTCAAGGCTCCTCTCACATCTTGAAATATCTTTGACATTTTTTTAATGAAAGCAATAGTGAGTGACAAATCAGAATTTTTAATGACTAACTTCCATTGGTCTAATATTTTTGGGCTTATTATATCATGTTTCTGTGTTTGTTCTTAAAATTGTCTTTCTAGAAATTACTTCACTCTGTCATATTGGCTATACTATGTGAGATCTCCAAAACAGGGTTATATTTGGAAATTTTGTTAACTAGGGATGTAATTCAGTGCTAGACTGCTTTCCTAGAATGCTTGTGACCTTACTGTCCAAATCTTTAGGTACAGGAAATCCACTGCCAGGTTCATACACTCACCAACATCTTTCTTTAGTAGTAGGACTATCAAACAAGGAGGAAAGGTGATCACAAGAAGGCTTATCTAATTAAAATACTTACCAATCTTGGTTTTTATTGCTTCTGATGCCATCATTTTCAATATAGCCTTATTAAGGACTGAAACCAAGACATGTCACCATTCTAAGTTCATGTGAAGCTCTTCAGCCAGTACATCACTCACAAGTATCAAATAAGAGTATTCAGGCAACAGCACTCATACATTGAAAGACTGTCTATGAGAGACACTGAACCAAAACAACTTGTGTGTGAACATCAGGGAGATGAATATCAATGGATTTGAGGGCTACCTGCATGTGTGAAAGGAGTCTCAGAGGAAACTGGAAAGAATATCTCTTATAAGTCCTAAAGTAAAAATCTACATGCAGCACTTTTTTATTTATTTACTTATTTATTTATTTTTTATTTATTTATTTAAGTTTACAGGTAGCACTATTACCATATACTTTACCTATAAATTATTGAAGGCCATGTAAGATATTACACTGGGCAAAAAAAACCACCTTGTACACATTAAGGGTTCACTTATGTACATTCTTTGTTATTTTCATTATGTTTCATTTCTTTTTTTATTTATTTTGTTTTGCTTGATTGTATTCTGAGTAGTATTTTCAGGCTAGGAATCATCAAAAATGGCAACATATTTGGTTTGTCACTCTGTGTTGTGAAGATGATTGTCCTATATGAGGAGGGGGTATAGTTAGTAAGGTGCTAAGGATATGGAAACATTGGTAGAGAGCTCGCATAAAACACAGGAAGCACTGCATTCAAACTCAGTCTAGCATACCAGGGACTGAGCAGCACTCTTATAAAGTCAGGTAGACTTAGGAGAATCAGAATGACAAGGTCATCTGCTTCTTTAGCAAGAAAACCAGTTTAAACTGACCACATGTCACTCTGCCTGTAGAACATTCAGGAAATCTCAGAGCCCAGAAAGAAATTCTTCAGACTCACTGTGAAGGAAAGAGTGGATGAAAAGTCCCCAGTTTCTGATTGAAACAGAACATTTGTAAGTCTGTGGTATACAGACATCACCATTATAGCAATGTTCATTGATTGTTTTTACAACTTCAGTATCTTAAATAGGGATGATCACAAATAACAAAATGTTTTTTTTTTATGATTGAGTAACTTGCTGGGTATGTAAGCACAAACCTGTGATCTCAGAAGCTGGCAAGCTGAGGTAGGAGGATATCAAGGCCAGTCTGTCTTACATACTGAGTTCTAGGCCAGCTCCCGATATGTATCAAGAATCTGCCAATATACAGAGATAGACAGGCACACAGGCTAAAACAGCTAGACAGTCAGGAAGACACACAGAGAAGAAGAAAAAAGTAAGAGACAGACAAAAAAATACAGAAAACAAGAGTAAATTTAATCAATCTAAATTAAAGAACATCTACTAATTAAATATGATCTCCAGGGCCAGTTCTGCTAACAAGGCAGATATGATTGTGGTTTTGCTGGTACAAAATAAGCTCCCAAATTTCTCATGGGAAATCTGTATCACTAAAGTAGTTTGAAAACTTTAAATTGTAGTTTGTCAAGGCCAATAGTGATAATTGACTGGAAAAATATGTTTGTGTTGCCATACATACTTTGTACTTTTGTGAAGACACCTTGATGGAGTCAGCATCTAGAAGATCTTATCCAAGGCCTATAGAAGCAGAAGGTGAGTAGACACCAAGACCACCACAGTGGGCATGTGGCAGCAGAAAGGCAGAAATGGCACATAAGCAGTACTCAGTACGTCCTAAGAGTTTAGAACTTGAGGCGCAAGCATGAGGCAAAGATAAAGAGCTAAATGAGAACAGTACGGCAAGGGCCTTTGAGACATCAAAGCCCACCATTTGTGATACATGTGCCCCCAAAAGGCCAAACACCTCCTAATCATTCTTAAATAGATGTATGAAGGGAGGATCAAGCATTTGAATAAATGAGCCTATAGAGGGGAATCCTTCCTCAAACCTTGAGATGGGAACCATTATTTAATTTTGCTACTATCTTCACTTTCCATGTCATGTACAGCAAGTGATTTATAGACAAGGAAAGATTCCCTTTATAAGTCACTTAACCAAGAATGCTCCCCCACTGCCAATGAAGATCTATGTTGAGACTCAGTTCCTCCTAGCCTCAACACAGGAATGAAGAAATGAACTCTGTGGCTGGAAATCAGACCTGGGAAGAGTGCTCAGTGCTCTTCAAAGTAGCAAAGACAGTCTACAACACTCCCACACAGCAAGTCTTTCTAGACCCACAATCACTAATAATCTAATCAACAGTCCTCCCAGGCATAAAGCCTAGATTCTAACATTCTTCCTAACTGAATGAAAATTCTTCAATTAATGAAATGCTCAAGTGTAAGAACAACTGGTATTAGTTTATTGTTTGATTGATAGGTGTGTATTTTCAGTGTCTACACTGCTCTTCATAACATGAACATTTAGACCTTCCTACATGCGAGATTCAGAAAGACAAGTTCTTTCCCAGAATATAATCACCTGAAATGCTACCAGGCTGAACAAATCTCCATGGACACAACTGTTTCTTATCATATCCTGAGAGATCTTAGAAATGTCTATTCAGAATATCTGCTCAAGTACAAAGCTCACACCTTAAAAAGAAAAAAAAGAAAAGGAAAACTATTATTTCCTGGCCATGTCAATATGATACAGGCCTTTAGTCTTAGTACTGGGAGGCAGAGGGAGTCAGATGTCTGGGAAAAGCCAGGGCTACCCAGTCTCAAAACACAAATACAAACTAAAAGACAGATTGCTTTTGTGTTTTACTGAGTTTATCCTGTGTACACCTTGTAAGGAGGGCCTCTGCAGGAAGTGATGGGTGCTGGTTGCTCTCTGAATGAAGCTACAGGTGGATTTCGACCCACCCAATAGAGATGTGAGGTGCTCTGAAACAGAAGCTAGTGTTCCCAAATGCAGAACCATTCTTCCCACCACACAAAGCCCACTCTGGACACTCTGCACTTTCAATACAAATTAGCACTTGCTTTAGTCAAGTCCATTCAGGTCCACACACACTACAAAATTAAGAGCACATCTATGAAGATGCTGTGGAAGAAGTCTCACTTATGCCCTTCCCCAGGATTCAGGATGCTATAAAGACCATGTTTACTACAATATACCTTGCTACAATCGGACCCAGGTAGAGTTATCCACCCTGGCTGCATGTGCAAGTTCCTACAGGAACTTAGAAGAATAGACTGCCTGCTGAGCTTTACATGTGACATAATCCAGCTGAAAGAAAGGATGGATTCAGTGCAGCATTCCTTATATATAATAGTGCTGGATATTAAACATTGAGCCTTGATCAGAGAACTTTGTCTTGGCTTCATGCTTCTTTTGCCCCACTGTCTCCTTTTCTAGCCATCCT
Source organism: Grammomys surdaster (assembly GCF_004785775.1). Taxonomy (NCBI): domain Eukaryota; kingdom Metazoa; phylum Chordata; class Mammalia; order Rodentia; family Muridae; genus Grammomys; species Grammomys surdaster. The sequence goes on from NW_021604963.1 coordinate 27,302, forward strand.
TTCCAGTGAACCCAAGTCATCTTGGCTCCTGGTGGCTATGCATGGTGCCCAAGGTGTGACCTGAAAACAGTGAGGGAGGGACAACCAAGGAACACTGTCTTGTATGTAGTGCCACGGAAAATTGAAGAATTGTATCCAGCGTGCAGGATGTAATGAACATCATTGATGCTAGTGCTAGTTATCTTTTGGTGGCTGTGTTGCAGGAGGTACATTAAGGTTACAGTTAGGCTGAAGATGTGTTGACCAGTTGTCGACTTCACCTAGGTGATGGCAGTGAAAATTTGAGTGGGAGAATCATAGATAGGCCTTCATTGTCAGGCTAAGAGCTGCCTCAAGCAAGAGGATCAGGGTTAGGATGAATTGGGGAAGTAAAAAATGCAGGACACCGAGAATTAAGTATTATTAGCTGCCACTGCATCTCCCAAAAGAGATGAAAAGATAGACCTTGAATATGAGTGAGAGGAAGGGTTTCAGCAAAGCAATTGTCCCCTATCCAGGACTCATCAGTAAAAGGGAAGGAAGAAGCTATTTAAGAACTTTCCTAGGAACAGGAGGAAATTAGGAAACCTCCTGCTTTCTCTCTGGCTCCTACTGGAGAAATCCTTAGATCTGTCTAATTGTATGTCTTTGGCATGCCAATCTGTCCATGGGTGTCAATTGTCTGTTTTTAGTTTCTTTGTTTGTATGATTGTTGTTCCATGTTTAATGTTCAAAAGAAACAAATGGTTAAAACGTTATCTGCTGGCTATCCACCCCTTGATTTAGTTTAATTTGTTTAAAAGGTAGTCTTAATATGCACAGTAGAAACTGATAAGTTACTCTGCATCTGAGCTAGGGGTCAAGCTCAGCTGGAGAAGCCCTGCTAGGAACTGATTGTTTGCATAAGCTGCTCTTAAAGGGGCCAGCACCTGTTTGCTTCTATCATAAAGAAGCTGATGGTTGTTTTTCCTAGAAAAACCTCTGTGATAGTGTTCATTGAGTTCAGCAGGTGACAAGGTACTTCTCCCTTGAAATTACAGCTAGAAAAGGTAAGGAGATTTTGATTGGTTTAAATATTTAAGATGTGTATGTACTTCATTTTTGTCTGACTGGTTTTCAAAGTATAAATATTGTTCTGCATGTCTTGGGTATAGACTATTGGCTCATAAGTTATTGAGTATGGTTAAAATTTGTAACTTTGGTAACAGAAAGTTAGCTTCAATCTGGTAACTCAGGGTTCAAGTAATTGAGACAACACCACGTGGCATGAGCCAACCCAGGAAAACAGTTCTCCAAAGATCCTTGAAAACAGACTTAAGAAAGATAAGATTTAAAACAGTGTCTCTTTAGTGAGGTGTTGGAGGCTGCAGTTGTACATTTTTGCGCAGGAATTGGCAGCCAAACACTTTGTAGCATGGGGGTGACTCACTTGGTCTTTTTGGAGAAACTGGATACTTTGGAGGTTGAATTTTGCTTTCCAAAGTTGGGTTTGCTCTGGTGTTGCTAGGTAAACTTAGAGGGATGCTTGAATTGCCAGTGTTCCATTGGCTGCAGTTTGTAGTTCAACCATGTTCTTGGGATTCTTTTGACTCACCCATGTTTGTAGTTGAGAAGATTGAGCAGGTAGAGATTGTTACATGAGTAATGAAAGTGTTAAAAACCGCTTTAGCACAGTACAGGCCTGCTGCCCCCTTTTACACAAGCTTCATTGGATGTTTGGATGTGCAGGTTTGGGTCATTTTAAAAAGGACTGTTCCAGGAACAAAGGAATGAGTGAATTCTCTTGGCCCATATTAAGAACATTTACATTTGAGCTCATGCAAAGCTCAGAGTGAGCTCAACAGAAGCTTGTGTGGCATTCCTTTTGTCTTGTTCATCCTGACTAGCCCCTAAAAGCCCCTAGAAAGGTGTTTTCTGGATTTTGTTTATTGCCTTGCTTTTTCCTTTGGGAGGAAGGGTCACTCTCACACCCCAAGGCACTCACAACCAGTAGACTATGGGCCAGGAGTTATAGATAATGATTATGTGGGAGAAATGAAGACTATGGCTGCTTCCCCCATGGCATTATAACTATGCCTGTTAACAAAAGAATTGCTAAAAGAGAAAGAGAGTACAAGATTGGCCTTCAGTTGGCATTCGTCTGATACTCTCAATCAACTACAAGTAATTGTTTATTCCATTAATACAAAACAAAGAAGAAACTTATGATTTACGAAAGATTAATGAAACTAGGAACTTGTGAGGCATTACAGCCTGACTTGGCTACTCCAGCTGCCATTCCAGAAAATGCATATAGAATTATTATGGCTTTGAAGGACTGTTTTTAAAAAAATTTTATTGGATATTTTATTTACATTTCAAATGTAATCCCCATTCCTCCCCACCCAGGAACCCCCTATCACATCCCCCCTCCTCCTGCTTCTGTCAGGCTATGCCCCCACTCACCCTCCCACTCCCACCACTTCACCCACGATTTCCTCCACACTGGGGTGTCCACCCTTCACTGGACCAAGGACTTCATCACCCACCTAAGCCTGACACTCTCATCCTCCCCTACCTATACAGCTGGAGCCATGAATCCCTCCCTATGTGCTCCCAGGCTGGTGGTTTAGACCCTGGGAGCTCTGGTTGGTTGGTATTGTTACTGTCCTCATGGGGCCCACAAACCCTTTCAGCTCTGAAGGATTGTTTTTATACTGTTCCTTTGTATCCTGGTGACTGTGGGAGGTTTGCATTAGCCTTCATCCTGAGACTAATGATTATGATACCAATGATAAAGATGGCTCAATATCCCTACCAGTCAGCTGAGTTAACCTGAAGTGTAGTCTCCACTCTTACTGGAGAGCAAGTGTTTTTTTGTCAGTACTCTAAGCCAGCCTCCATATACCTGGTGGCCAGACTTTCTGTTTGATCCTTACCAATTAGCAACAGGATTAGATACCTGGGACATCCCCTCTTACTATTTTAATTTCTACACTGCTTGGACCATTAATTATAATCTTGTTTTGTTTAACATTTGCACCTTGTATCTTAAACAGATACAAACGAAGGTTGCCTTCGTGGAGAATCATTCTTAGCAAACTCAGCTCTTCACCATGGAAGTTATACATTGCTATGAAGAAATGTACTCAGTGCTCACTCATATGTCCTTTGGTCTGAATTCATATGTGGCTTTGGTCTGTATGGGAAAGAGTATGCTATAGAAGACCGCTAGTCAGAGATGGGTAAGAGTGTTCTTGAGCTTCTATCAAACTATGGCAAAGGCAAACATCGATAATACTATGTCTGTCCTCCTTGACAGGTAATATGGAGCAATATAGACACTGACCTAAGCCAGACACGGTCACCTGGCAAACCTACCCTAGACAGGATTATGGAAAACAAGTAAATCTTGTGTCCCCATCCAGTTATTGGTTCTGCTCATCTTTAGAAAACTAAAAAGGAGAAATTGTGCCCATGCACAGCCTTCAGAAAGCAGGAAAGACCTTGTTTACCACAATATATCTTGCTACAATAGGACCTAGGTGGAGATATCTGCCCTAGCTGCACATGCAGCTTCCTACAGAAACTTAGAAGAATAGACTGTCAGCTGAGCTTGCCTTATGACATAATCCAGGTGAAACAAAGGATGGATTCTGTGGGGCTTTCCCTACATATAATTGCTGAATATTAAACTTAGATCCTTGATCAGAGAATTTTGTCTTGGCTTCACACATCTCTCACCCCTCTGTCTCCTTTTAATTTCCAACCCTCCTTTCAGGTGGACAGAATTCATCCATGATTGCTGGTTAATGAATTCATTATTCAAAATTTCCAAGTATGCTACACAATGGTATAGGCTCTATCTTTGGGAAAAGACAAGTCTGTATTTGTTTCACGGTCTTTATAAAATTTGCATGTTTACTTCATGGCCAAAGAAACTGTGAGGACAGCGTAAACTGTTATAGTTTTTATTTGAGGATGGGACACAGAATCACCTGGGGTGCTTTTCGTCAGTTTGCCTCACATCTTAGTTACCTGGGCTGCAGTAGTGGGAGAATGCTGGCTAGGCACATGTCCTGCCAATGTATTGGCAATCCAAACAGATGCTTATGTGATTACTAACCAAGCAGGAAATTCATCACATTTCCCAGTGTCCCCCATAGCTGGAACAACCTGAAATCTTTCTTCTAGAGGACTAGCTTTCATGAAGATTGTCCTCCATAAAATCAAGCTTCCAAATGAGGGAAGTAAACAACAGTCCTACTCAGCTACGATGCCTGTGAGCCACCACAATGATCAGCATGGCACATTAACCCTAATGTGGCACTATTTGCACACCCACACCTTGGTGGTAACCCTATAGCTCTTTACTCATCTTTCTTTCAGGCCTTTCAAAGGATGGAAAACATGGCTTGTGCAAGCAACCTAGTCTACTTCTCAGGGATAGATACATCAAAGAAATTTGGGACAGAATCGCTATCCCAAATGGCATACAAAATATTTCCTTATACCCACAGAGCACTACAGTACTCAGGCCACATAAAGGAAACATCTCTTCACAACAGACCACTAAAGAAAACTACACCTCATCAAAGGGGAGATATGTGGAGGCTAGTTTCAACTGATACATCAAACAATTGTTAGAACCAGAGGATCATAGAATGTCTTCTGAGAAGGTGTCTCCTAGGAATGTCAGAAGCTACATCCATAGTCTCACAACTTTGCTTAAACATGAACTGAAGAGAACCAGAGTAGACATGCCAGAGTGAGCAGAGAATTCCCAGGTAAACTCAATGCTACAAAAGAACTACAGGCAACTACTGAGAGCTGATAGGGAGATAAGGAAAGCTGATAGCTGGGCAGTGGTGGCACATGCCTTTAATCCTAGCACATGAAAGGCAGAGGCAGGCAGATTTCTGAGTTCAAGGCCAGCCTTGTCTACAGAGTGAGTTCCAGGACAGCCAGGGCTACACAGACAAACCCTGTCTCAAGAAAGAAACAAAAAGGAAAGCTGAAAGGGGAAGAAGAGAACACAACTACACCAAAGCTCAGTCCTGAAAACATGCATAAAAGAAACACTAAACAGACTGGAGAGCTTGCATTTCTGAGTGTGTATGTGTGTGTGTGTGTCTGTGTGTGTGTGTGTGTGTGTGTGTCTGTGTCTGTGTCTGTGTGTGTGTGTATGTGTGTAACAGTAGGATTGACTAAAGACAAAGAGGACGTGAGTTATATAATGAATAGGTGTATATAAAAAGATTTAGATGGAGACAAGCGAAGGGTAAGGTGATGTCATTATACTATAATATCAAAAGTTAAATACTGAAAAGAAAACAGTCCTCTGCACCACACATTGCAGGATGGGAGAAATACTAACAGGAACAGTATGCCTAATGGGGAGAAGAAGAACTGGCAAACTTTGAGGAAGAATTTGACAGGCAGACATATGCTGCTAGGATCAGGAAGGTCTGTGGTCTGTGTCCCTTGGGATATTCTTGAGCCATGGAGGTGCAAGCGAAGACATGACAAGGACAACTGGAGTCCTTGCTTGTTGTACTGACAACTCTTTAGGAATGGGGTTTTATGTGAGCTGAACACACAGATATCCTAATGGTGGGCTCTAATGGATAAAGAGTAGAGGAGGACGAGGAGCACTGAGGTGACTCACACAGTTGCAAACCATTCAGGAACAGGACATGCAGGTCTTGATTCTGTTGACAGAAACATAAGGGATAGTCCAGTGATGCCCAAAGAAGTGGAGGAGGAAGAAATTGCTGAGAGCACTGTACAGATATGCAAGTACATCCCACCTCTGCAGGCAGCGCTTGGCAATTTAAACATCTCCGAGCTTCAGATTGGCAGCCAACCCAGACTGAGTTCTCTCCCTTGTAAGCTATAGCAGAGCAAGGTGGCAGATGCCAAAAGTGAGTTGGGGCAAGCAGCCTTTGGAAAGAAGCTGCCAAAGGCTTAAGTGACAGAAAGGAATGCAGACAGCAGCTTAGAATCACAGGACAGAAGTAAGACAGCACCTGAAGAAGCCTCATGGCCCAGCAGGATTCACAGTAGATGGAAAGAGAGCCTCAGTGGACTAATGACACAAATTCAGGGAAAATAGAACCTGTAAGGAAGAACATTATCAAGGAAGAGCATTAAAAGTACAGATTGGTAATCCAGGAGTATTGACTACACAGAACTCTAAATTCTTCCTAACTCAAGCAAGATAATTCAAGGTAATCCTCCCCTCATTTCTATCTTTCCACCCAACTTAAGTCTGGTGTACCGCAGAGATATTCATTTCTATGAACCCCAACAGTGTAATGAAATTCACACTTATATGACTGCACCTCCAGAATGATATGTTGTTGTTTACTAACTGAAACTGACAAGCCCTTACAAGCCCACTGGAGTCTTTAGATTATGAACTCCCAGAAGGTCCTCACATTCAAACAAACTGCCTCACCTTCCCTGTGCCCACCAAAACACTGCAAAATCTCTTGAGCCAGAGGACAGCCAAGGAAGCAGACTGTTGTGTTACTACCACTTTGCAAACAACCAAGGGGTGAAGCATATTCTGCTGTGAAAATCTGTGCATAGCCAGGAGCTTGAAGTAGGCTTTCTAAAGACCAGAATGTGAAAATGGACCAGACCTTGAGCTCTGAGCAGTTCTCAATTGAAAATTAGTTACACCACACCTCTAGTACACACATGGACCTATTTATCTTCAGGCAGAAACTCAGACTCTAAAGTGAACTTGAGTAAGAGACTGCTTGCCGTACTTTGGCATGTTCCATGTGAACTTTTAACATGTCTACATTGCTATTTGTCCATCTTTTGCAGTCTCCATGTCTCCATACACAAAAGTTCAAAGACTGTATCTTCTAAGAAGGTCATTTAAGAGGGACTCCCTTTGCATATGGTTTCATAATACAACTAGAGACATGGCTTTGGCTCAGAGTCATAGGCTCAGAGCCCTCGAATGTCTCCCTCCAGAAGATCTGTATTCCAGAACATATTAAGTGATCTAGATCGACAGAAATGGTTCCATACTCATTTCATTTCTGTTTCTGTGATTAAAACATCTAACTAATAGCAATGTATTTCACTAGATTGCCTTATTGCTGTTTCTTCCTTGGAACTTGAGCATGTGGACATCAATTAGTTCCTATGTGACACATAGCAGAGTAGAGGTCTGGCATCTGTATTAGTGTAATCTACACACCTGCATTACACTGTCCGTGGTCTGGTTTACTCAGTCATTAGGGGGGAATTCCTGGGAAGCCATTGTTCTTTATCAGCAGTACAAACAGGCAGAGAAGCTTCCTGCCGTCAGAGTTGGACCACCATATCTCCTATCTTTGGTCCGGGAAGCACATTTACATGTAAAGGTCTAAAGCTGCTGACCTTGGAAATAAAGGCCAGTATTTATACTTGGGTAACTGTATGCAACAGCAAATTCTATTGCTCAAGAGTACTAATTCATTGACTAAAGTAGACCTGGGACCCAGACTCTAGGTACATTTTATCCAAAACTTACCTGTGTTCATTTCCTAGAGGCAGGGATGGTACATTTTGATAAACCTTTTGTTCTCTTTCTCAAGAAATGTAAAAATGAGCAATAGTTACTCATTGCCTGATGAGATTTGTCCAGAAAGACTTTACAATGCTCTCTCCCTAGTATGCTGTTCTTCCATTGAAAGCCTACCATTAAAACTACCCAATACTAGCTATTAGCTCTAAGATTTCTGGAGTTGAAATGCCAGCTCTTCAGTGCAAGTATCACTAAAGCTTTCTGAAATGCCTTCACACATCTCCAGGTTTGCTTTCAGCTTTTCCAGGAAGGATCAAGAAGAGCACTGTAGGTAGCTACTACCATGGCGCTCTGTTCTTCATGTTTATTTCTGTCCTAACCATACCAGCTGGGGTGTGACTTTTTCCTCCCCATTTATGCAGTGGTGAAATGTTTGGAACCCATTTCCTCCTTGCTGTGCTTAGGAAAGCCTCCTAGTTGACCATTTCTCTGTTCTATTACACAGTCAAACCATGCTTGAGACAACACTTAAAGCCCTGCTCTGGCTCATAGCCACTGCAGCCCATGAGAAGACTTTAATGAGGGCACCTGGGATAACTCTCTTGCCATTGTGGGAATGGAAATGTATACTGCATTGTGAGCAGTGACTCAGAAAGATCAGCTATATGACCATAGTACCTACCTCTACAGTTTGAGGGTTCTGTAAGGCCTGATCCTCCTTATTCCTCTTTGAAGGAGGGGGACGATGGTTGTCCTCATCCTCATCTGGTGGTCTTTTCCTGAAAACAGTTTTCAAAGGTAGAAGGACATCTGTCATTCAGTAATTGATCTTTGATGCTTAACTTGTAGCCCTGTGCCAATACCTAAATCTGGGGGTCCTGTCTAGGAAAGAAACATTCAGCGTTGCTCTGATGGACTTCCATTATGTAGCAGGTGGCACTAGGCAGTGGAGGAAACATGTCAAACAGAACTCTATATGTACCCAAAGGCCAAGTTCAGTTTCCCCAAATCAGCATTTCAATTCCAACCATTGTTTAAAATTAGAAACAATGAATTTTAGGGTCAAATGTTACAACTGTACCTGACCAGGCCTGTAATCTTAGTCTTCATCCACTCCATGTTATAAGTGACTAAGCCCTGCCGTAGGGCAACTCTCTAGAGACATGTAACTTCTAGTTTCTAGAGCTTACACCCCTTTTACAAGTGGCTTGGAACACTGAAGAGATTCAGATTCTTTCTGTGTACTGTCATGTCATTCCTGTTGCTATAACAACAATTATTATGTCACTAAACTGCCAGCATGGCACCATGGCTTATTACTTTCTTGAAACCATGTCTAAAAAGTGTTTTAATGCTTCATTTCAGTATATAGTGTACCCTATTCTGGTTTCCACAAATACTTAGATACTGCAATTTGGCAATATTATAATTGAATATTTTTCATCTCTTATTGTATGGATGTTCATGCAAGCTATTTAATTATATATATATAGTTGCAAGTTGTTTTTAATCATACACTTCTTTTAGTTCATTTATTTTTCTGTAGTCTTCAGTCTTACTTGATTGTCTGAGAGAATGCTTGGTCAAGTATAACATTTATGTCAAAGTCTTTTCAATTAAACTGTCTTAAAATAATTAAGCTAAATATAAAAGGGAGAATTTATACCTAGGTAAAGAGGTGTTTACACACATTATTGGGTGGATGTATTGAGTGCTATGTTTCCATTTTTTCCCCTGACTTATCAGTTTACAATGAACTAAATGAAAATCCAGACAAATTAACTGAATCAGTAACAATAACAAAGATTTTGAACTTACTATTTAATATAAAGATTGCATTAACATGAAATATTTCTCGATGTGAAAAATAATGAAGTTCTCTATGTCTAAATCAAATAATGTCATCATGGTACAAACATTATATGCATAAAATTATTCAGGACATTTGTTTATGGTGTTATTTTGTTTAAAAAGTTTATCCTGTGTGTGTCTTTTGTTATGTATTTATGCAAAGCAGAACCACTTTATATAGCTTTATCTTAATGTAGATATGAAAGAGTTTAATCTGATAAATTCTTTTAGCAAAAGTTTTTCTGTGTAGTAAACTTGTCTACAGTTAGCCATAATGTTCAGAATAACCATGCTATAATCAACAGAACCAAAATAGTCTAATAATCTGGCCGACCCAAGGAAGGATAGTTGAATTTTTCTCAGAAGGGGAAAGAAATTAGATATCAGGGGTCATTGGAAGAAGGAGGGAACTAAGTGTGGAACATATTGGGGAGGGAGAGATGGAATGTAAGGACAGCAGTGTAGAGGGAAGGAAGGTGGGCTGGGTGGTGGTGGCAATCTCTAAGATTTGCCAGAGACCTGAGATTGAAAGAGGCCCCAGAAGACCTATGAGGTTGACCCTAGATGAGACTCCTAGCAGTTGGAGAGATGGATCCTCAAGTGATCACTTCCTGTAGCTAGACAGTACTCCAGTGGAGGATAAGAACAGCAAACTACCCACCAAATTTTCAACCCAAATTTCTCATTCCTACAAGAAGCAGAGAGACAGAGACTAAGGGAATGACCAGCCAAAGACTTCCTCAAATTGAGAACCATGCGATGGACAAGAACCAATCCCCGACACTATTAATGGTACTCTGTTATAATTGCAGAAAAGAACCTAGCATAACTGTCCTCTGAGAGGCTCAGCCCAGCACCCAATGGAAAGAGATGCAAAGACTCACACCCAAACAGTACATAGGGCTCAGAGAAGAGTTGGGAGAAAGAATGAGGGATCCAGAGAGGACAGAGTCTCCACAGGAAAACCAAGACAGTCACCTCACTTGGACCTCTGGGGACTCCCAGAGACTGAATCATCGTCCAAAGAGTGAGCACAGGATGGATCTAGGCCCCCTGAACATATGTAGCAGATAAGCAGCTTGGTCTTCATGTGGGTCCCCCAACAACTGGAGCAGGGGATGTCTCTGAGCCTATTGCCTACCTGCCTGTAGATTCTGTGCCCCTAAATGGACAGATTTGTCTGGCCTCAGTGGGAGACATATGCATGAGGGGAAGATGTTATGTTAATGGGGAAGAGTGATGGCATCTAAAGGGGAAGATGCAATGGGGGCAACTATTTCATGGGGGCTCGGGGGTGTATCCAGATCTGAGATGCCAGAATACAATCCCAAAAAGAAAGCTTTTAAAGCTACTTGACAATACCTTGGCAGGTAGAGCCTCTTCTGCAGCTGGAGTTTGCATGCATATGTCTCCACAGAGCAGCATCTTCAAGGAGTCTGTGCAGTGTTCCAAGTCACCTGGTTGCAACCTGGATATTTCAGTGAGCTTCCAAATCAGAGTTGCTAAATTCTGACAAGCACAAGGACCATCCTGTGACAAAGTTTGCTCTGAAGAATCTGAATTACACAGAGAAAATATTCAACAGAGATTTATGGTAGAGTCAGATAAAGCTTCAAACAACACTAACACATTTAGCAATTTACAGCACTTAACATTATTTAACCATGATAAATGGGGCTTAATAACCCAGGCTGGAATGAGAGACAGGTTCCTCTACTCTATATCAGAAGAACAAGGATTACCTGGCATTTTACTCATAATTTCCTAAATGTAATCATTATGGGATGGAAGCTGTAAAGGGCAGGCATCTTAACAAAAGGTACAAAAATGGGGAAAGTTGGTTTAAAAGTGACATGAGATGTAAAAGGATGTCTAAAGAGAAACTAATGCGGAAAGCAGGAACCATTGGTCTCCTTACTCCTCTGCTTATCCCAGTGAGATCATAGATTAATGCAAGCCAAGAAATACTGTAGAAATCATGTAGGGATGTGTTGCAGTAATTTTTAAACCAATAAGCTCATACAAAAAAAACATAACCTAGTTTTTATATTTGTAAACTATATGCCTCGATTAAGGAAATCTATAACTATCCTCACTTATTCCACAACTATGATACTGCTACTTGTAGTTTTCCTGGCCATGTCGTTCTGTTCCATATTGGCTTCCACCTATTCCTCCTCAATCCTCTCTCTCTCTCCTTGGAGTGGCACCACCTGAGCTGCCCATTTATGTTGTGCAACAATCATAACTACAACTGGGATTTGCAGGGGCTCATTTCCCTGGATTACTACTCCTAATTCAGGGAAAAGAGTACTAAGGTGCAAGCTCCTGACCTTATAGCAACTTTTAGGAACTTTAGCTGGTGGATAGGCAATGATATACTGAAGTGTCACAAAGATTTGAAGAGTTTTTGTCTGCAGGACATTGTGGCAGAGATGAGGTATCAAGAGTTGTGGTTCTATTGTAGACTAGGGAGCATATTCTTCCTTCAGAACATGTCATGGAAACCTTAAAACAATTTACCATGCCAAGAGGAGGGATAGAGAAAAGGTATGTAGTCATAGCAACATCATATGCAGGGCAGCTGACAAAGGGTGTGGTAAGATTACTTGGCAGTATCACAGGGGAGGCTGTAAGTGGCAATTGTCAGTTAGATACAGGGGGTATACATAGCCAGCAATCTTTAAATGTCAGGTGAAATTAAGGACTTGGTATGCAGAGGTCAAGGTCTGAAGAAAAAGGTGAAATGACAAGTTAGCGCCATTTGTGAGGGGGGATATCAAGGAGGTAAGGACCTCAGAGGAGTGTTTGGTTACCTCTCCTATTTTTCCAATATCTAAAGTTTGGGCAATTGAGTCATATTTTCTCTAGGTACAGATGGAACTTAGTTGGTACCAGGCTTGATATTTATGGTAGAGTTTGCCAGCAACTCCTGTCTCCTGTCTTCCATCTGGGATTCCATGGGTCTTGTATTTAGAAAAAGTTTGGGATATTTTGTTGATAGAAGAAGTTACTGGTCCAGGATCCTAGCATATGCATCAGGCATGAACATTATGGGCAGCCCCCATGTTCACCTGGACTTTTTATTACAATCATCTTTTGTCTGTTCAAAGAGAACACAAGCAAAGAGATGATAATATTTGGGCGGAATGGAGAATATAAGGATGTCAACAATTCAGCTTGGTTCCTGGAATCTGGCTACAGAGCAGTTTGCTGACTCTATTTGGAAAGACTTTTATCAGTGGGGGTTTGCTGAATCTCAAATCTCCAGTTGTAAGGGCTACCCTGAATGGAAATCAACAGCATGAGGAGTATGAGAAGACCATGTCTAATTCAATGAGGTAGAGCACAGCTTATCAAGTCGAGTCTCATTTTCTGGGATTGGGGACAAGATGGGTGGTCTCAATGTTTTCTGGAGTTTGGCACATCAAGGTCCTGTTTTGGTCAATGTGAGGTAAGAAGAGTCTTTTTGAGGTTAAGGGGTGAAAGTTTTGAGGTAAGACAGGTGGACCCAGATAGAGAGTCCCTTGAGTTTAGCAGCTGTAGGAGTCACAAGAATTAGCTTTATAATGCTCTGCCATTTAGAAGACAGAGGTGAGGGATAATGGACTGGAGGGAAAAGAAGAACTTGGACTTCAAGATTAGCAGGCAGTGGAAAGGGAACATCTTGTGACCTTGGTAGACAGTGGTCAGCAAAGTTCAATAGGAAAGAGCAGAGGTGGCAAAATAACGGGGTAATAGATGACCAGGGAATGGAAGAACATTTAGGAGAAAGATCAGGAGTTAGGGCCAGAAGTCCATACATGCGTTCAAAGAGTGAGATGAAGAGAGGTTGCCTGGGGAGAGCTTGTAACTTGAAAAGAGCCAGAGGTGGGAGTTTTACCCAGTCAAGGTGAAGTTACTGTGACAGCTTGACAAGAGTGGTTTTAGGAAGCAGTTATTTCTTTCTACATTATCTGAAGACTCGGAGTGGTAGAGAATATGAAAACACCAAGGGATGTCTAGGGTTTTAGATAGACTTACAGAAACTTGTGAAGTGAATTCAGGATCATTGTCTGACTGGAAAGAGGTTGGGAAAACAAATCAGGGGATGATCTCTCAGAGAAGGAGATCAAAAATTTCTGAGCGCTTTTGGTAGTTGTGGCAAATGCCTCTACCAACACTGAGGAGGTGTTCACCAAGACCAGAAGGTATTTGGCATGTTTGACAGTGGGAATGTCGGAAAAATCAAGTTACCAGTCAGTTCCAGGAAGAGAACATCTAGCCTGATGGGTAGGAAAAGGGATGCTATGATACCTGGAGTTGGAGTCTGACATCTGACAGATTTTGCAGGAGACAGTGATAGATTCTGAGAAATTTATGTCCTCAGGTGTAGGTTGTAGGTGAATCTTAACAAAATAAGACAATGCTTGGCTGTTAAATTGAAAGAGTTAATGAAGATAGAACAGAGTTTGATGAGTGTCAGGGAGTCAGAGTGGGGATGTGAGTTGCAGTGTAAGAATGTCCTGGGGAGGGTGAGAGGTGTCTACACCTCTAAGTGCCACAGCTCTAGCTGCCTTGGCTTTCCCCTTGGAGACAGTAGAGTTACCAGTCTGGTGGGATCTGCAGTGGACAGTCCTAATTGCTATGGGGAGATGGGAGGCCTTCAACGTGGCCACAGTTTGGTTTGCATTATTTACTGGTCCTCCTTTAATTTCAAGTAACCCACACTCTTCAAGGCAGCAGTATGGGACAGAAGGATATGGAAAGCATATTTGTAGTCTGTGAAGATATGGAGCGATTGTCCCTGTGCCAATTGAAAGGCAGGGGTAAGGGCTGGTAGTTCAGCCTGTTGGTTGTTGGTATGAGCAGGAAGGTCATGTGCCTCAACCATCTCTGTGTCTGAAACTACAGCATAGCCAGCTCTTCTGGCCCCTTCATCTAGAAAGAAGAAGCCATCAGTTGATGTCTTGAGGCATTGTGTCCTCCTGTATGTGTGAAGGATGGGGTAAAAATTCCTCTAATATTTCAGTACAAGAGTGAGGTAGGGAGTGGTTAGTATTTGGTATAGAAAGAAGATTGGAAATGTTAAGAGGAGGAAGTGGTTGGAAGGTGAGTGTGGAGTCTTCTATTAGTGATACCTGAAGTGAAAGAACCATGGAGTGAGGCAGAATCTGTAAGGCTCTGTAAACTAGGACAGTTTTTGACAGATTTTGAGAAGACAAGAGAGTTATAGGTGACCCAAAGTTTAGTTGTTTGACTCTTCAATAAGGAGTTCAGCAGCTACTAAGGTATTAATAAAAAATGTCTATCAGTGTATAGTTAGATCAAGTATTTTTTTTCACAGAAATGTGTCAGGTGTCAAAGAGGGTCCCAGTTGGCTACCTAGGACACCAAGAGCAAATCCCTCTTTTTTCAGTTACATGGAAAGAAAAAGAGCTATTTACATCAGCGACATGGAAAGCTAGGGCCTCAGAAAGAGCATGTTCGAGCCTTTGAAAAGGCTTGGTCATAGGTCTAGAAGAGTTCATGGGTAGGGCCTAATGCCACTTCATATTAGGGGTGGGAAAGTAGAGAAAAAGAAGGGACATAGGAACATAAAAAGGTGGATATTCCTAGGAATGATGACATCTCTTCTTTAGAGAATGAACAGTTAGAGACTGAATCAGATTCTATCTAAGGTAATAGCCTTGTGGGTGGGGTAACTGTTAGTCCCAAATAAGTGATCTGAGAGGAGGACAATTGGACTTTAAAAGGTGAGACCCTGTAGCCTCAACTGGAAAGGAAATTCAGAAAAGCAGAGGTGTCAACATGGCTAATTTTTAGAGAGGAGCTACAAAGAATAATGTCATCTATATAATGGACAATCTTAGATTTAGGGAGAGAAAGAGAAAAAAAGTCAAAAGCCAGGGCCTGTCCAAATATTTGTGGGCTGTCTCAGATTCCCTGATGTAGAACAATTCAAGTAAGTGGGGCAGAAAAGTAGTAGGTGTCAGGATCTGTCTAGGTAAAGGAAAATATATTCTGTGACATGGCATCAAGAGTGATGAAGAAAAATTCATCCTGGAGATCTAGGACTGTGAAATGGGAAGTGCCTGAGGGGAGAGTGGAAAGAAGTGTGCAAAAGTTAGCTACAACAGGATGGAGGGTAATCCATGCAGAATTAAAGCAACTGATGTCTTGAAACAGGCAATAGGTTTGATTAGGTTTCTTAACCTTTAGTATAAGGTCGTTAAAGGGCAAGGAGTTAGGGAATATTTTTTCCTTGAGAGGTCAGAAATTTCAGGGTTAAGTCCTCTGAATCTCTGGGGAGAGAGAGAGAGAGAGAGAGAGAGAGAGAGAGAGAGAGAGAGAGAGAATTGAACTTGGGCGATTTATTTGTTGGAGTCCCCTAATTGGATGACAGTTGGAGAATGATGTTTAGCAAAAGAGGGATTCTGGATGTCCTAGACTCAGGGGTCAAGTTGAGAAGCTATTAAATGAAACAACATGTTAGGGTTAGTAGGTTGACTGGTAGAAGAGGTAGCAGAGGGGCTGCTGTGAAGCCTGGGTTTAGGCGAATGGGGAGGGTGAGCAAATGGAATAGAAGATGACAACTTAGCTAGATGATCCCTTTGAATGAGCAGATAGGGCATGTTGGTACTACCAGAAAGGAATGGGTGAGAAGAACACCCCTAATATTGCATCTAAGTGGTGGGGTCTGATAAGGAAGGTAAGTTTTTTTCTCCTACCCTGACGATAGGGGAATGAGAGGGCTCTCTGCTGGTGATGGATGCCGTCTGGTCAAGGAAGGTTGCACTCTTCAGTCCTCCATAGCCAACCCTAGGAAGTAGGCTGAAGTGTTACATGGGAAACATGTCCCTCTGTTTTGTGTTATATGAGGGCAATAGAGCGTCCAGTGCCCCTCCTAATGGCACCTAGGACATGGCCTCTTTGGCTTGTATGGGTTAGGGCAAGTCCTCGCCCAGTGACCTTGTTGACCATATTTGAAGCAGGGGCCTGGTGGCCTCTGAGCCTGAGAAGACCAGGAGTCTGGGGCAGTGGCTAGGACTTGTCTCACAGCATATGATATTTTTGTCTGCAGGCCTTTTCATCTCTCTCACGGTACACTTTGAAGGCCAATGCCAAGACTTTTGTCTATGGAGTTAAGGGTCCCTTCTCCAAATGTCTATGTTTGGCTTTTATGTTGGGGTGCTCTGGGAAAAAGTAGTTCATCAGAATTTTCTTACATTCTGTGTTTTCAGGTCCAGAGTTATATATTGTAATAAGGCCTTTGTAAGGCATCCTTAAAACTGAGATGGGTTTTCTTGTTTGTCCTGGATAACCTCTCGGAATTTTTGAAAATTTACTGGTTTCTTGGGTGCTTTATAGAGGCCAAACAGAAGGCAGTTTATGAATCTATCTCTGGCTAAAATACCACCTGGGGAACTACATCCAGGATATTGGTCAGGTACTTCCTCAAATCTATTTGGATGTGTTGCATCTGTTGACTAGTCTCATCTGCAGGTAATCTGACCTGCTCCCAAACTCACCACTGTCTATCAGGAAGTAAATTATTAGTGAGGATTATATGTACATCATGGAAAGTCAAGCTATAAGGTTGAGTAATTTATCGAAACTGTTTAATAAAGGCAGAGGAGCTCGAGATTTAGGAACACAATCTGCTTTCTATTTGAAAAATTTCACTCACTGAGAAAGGAACACATACTCTGACAAGGCCATCTACTCCAGTAACTTACCTTAAAGTAAGGAACTATGGTGGGTCAGGTGTCCCAGGGGGAGATGACTTATTGATTTGACTGGGACCTTAGAGCCTGTAATGGGAGTGCTGAAGGTAGGTGCACCTGGATCCTGCAATCTCCTAGTCACATCACCAAAAGTTGTGTTAGAATGGAGGCTCCTCAGATAGACAACACCAAACAAGCACAGTTCCATGGGAGACTTTTATTGAGGGAGAAATGTACAAAGGAGGGGGAAAAAAGAAGATAAATAAAAGACCAAAAGTCGGGGGCATCTGCCTTTTATTTGATGTAATCACAAGCACCACTGAACTCAGGTAAGGGCATGCAGGTGGACCCTGGGAATGTATGGTGGTTGCCATGGCAACAGATGAGCTGTTTCTTTTGTGGTGACTTAGGGATAAGGACATTGTCATCTCTGGGTTTTGAGGTGACTGGTGACTATAAAGCCAGTTCCTGATGTCAACAGCCAACCTAAACATATGCCAACAATGTAAAGATATTTGCTGCTTTTCCTTCTTGTACTGCCTGATGTTTTTGGAGTGGGAGGCCCTATTTCATGATGAATGTAGTCAACAGGTTAGGCAAAATTTCTACTGAGGAGACACCCTATTGGGTTCTAATGAACTCTTTGGCCAGGAAGACTTTTCCCTTACAGCACAGTAAATAACACAGACAGCAGGTATATGAACAGGTCCATCTCTGTGGAACCCGAGCTTGAGACAGGCTCATTCAGGCCTCAGGATCAGAAAATCCTGTCTCCTCTCTTACCTCTCTTCCTCAAAAGCCTGGAAAATACCTATCTAATTTTATTCTCAGAACCTGCACAAACCTAGAAAGAGAAATCCAAAATGCCACAGCCAGAGATCTCCCTCTTACAAGCACTGTTAGGGAAGGCATGCCTTCTCAATCCACACTAGCCTGCCAAGAGGTCTGGGAAGAGCACCACAATAGGTGGATTGTGGCAACCCATGGATGATATAGGAACCATATCATACCAGATTTTATGTCTTGCTTAGACATTTGTGGCAGCAGTAATTGTTAGCAATCTGTTAAACTCCGCCTCCAGAGTCACCTGGCAACAGCTAGGTATGGTCCGCCCTAGAGTTACCTGGCAACAGGCAGGTAACCCTGCCCAGTATAAAAGGGGCTGCTTGGCCCCTCCTCTCTCTCTTGGCTTCTCAACCCAGCACCTGCAGATTGTCCTCTCCCCTCTCCCCTTCCCTTCCCCCTCTCTCCACCTGATCATGGCCGGCCTCTACTCCTCTCTACTTCTCTCTCTCTCTTCCTCTTCTCTTCACTCGCCATCTTCCCGTTCCTCTCTCCCACTCCCTTCCCCAAATAAACCCCTTCCCTTGGAACCGGATCGGATCGGCTTTGGTGTTGTCTGTCCAAACTGCGCTCGAATTCTAACAGTAATAACAGAAGGAATCTGCTGGAAATTGGGAGAGATAGGACATTGGCGGGATAAATGCCCACAAACCTCCTTCAACATAACAGATCCTTATCACCCTAAGGAAATTATTCATGTTACAAGAAAGGTTTCCACTGAAAGGATAGTGTACCTCTATATGTGATAAGGACAGTAACCCACTGGAGCCTTTAAACTTCAGAGGGGTTAGCCCTCAGCCCTGACAGTAAGAGATACAGCTACACCCAAGAAGCCGTGTGTGTGTCCAGTACCTCAGAAGTCTCTCTCAAAAAATCAACCATAAAAATAGATACTAAAGCATTCAAGTGCCTCATTGATATTGGAGAAGAGAAGACAATTTGAAAACTACAAGAGATCCCACTGAGACTGGCAACTGACCCCTGGGACACAGCTTCTAGATGTAGGTGGTACCTCTTATGCATTTATCAGCAAACAGGCCTATAGGTGCAAGGACACTGATGAAGATACCAGCCTAATATGGCCCCGGGGCAGCTCAGGTAGCCACCAATATTCTAGGGAGAGCTATCTTTCAAGCCCTAGAGATAGTGCTTACCACCCAATCAGAAAATGAATACATCACGATAGAGGACATTACCCATAAAGAAAGCAATACTCAAGAAGGAGACCCTAAAAACCCTCCTCTAAATGACCTCCAATTCTAGGAGCCACTGTTAGATTTGATACTCCCTGCCTTGATTGGCTCTCTAATGAAGTCACCTGTTGTTGGGAGCCGACTCTTAGCCGAAAGTGACTATCATCTTTACACCCATCTCGAGCCATATGCCCTGACAAGAGAGTTGTTTTCAACAGCCTACAATAGCTCAGCACACTCTGATAAACATCTTGTTACACTGTTTAGTGCCCCCAGCTGCAAGGTGCTCCTGGTATCCATGTCTACAAGGCATGTGACATAGTGGCTTCAGTTGAGCTTGTCCATGAGGCAAGTCACATGGTTAAGGGTATAAATACCCAGGATTTCCTTTCTATATGGGGGAGGAGTGAGGAGACTGAAGGAGTGAGGAGAATACAGTATTAGTGTGAGGAGAATATAGAAGAAGAGAAGAGAATAAAGAAGAGACTTGGAGAGACTCCACCGGACTCTGTCTTGTATCTATCTTTTGCGTCTCTTGCCCCTTTTCTGCCCTTCCTCTGTCCCCACTCTCTCTCTCTCTTGCTATACCCTGACCTGCAGACTGGAGCAGCAGAGCCTGCCAGCCTTTACAAAGTAGCAGAACTGGCCATTACAAAAGAAACGGCCATTACAATCTGGGTATCACACTGCTTAAAGCCCTCACTCAGCTGATAGAAGAACAGCTTCTACTACAGCACATCCACCCCTCCCACAGTCCATGGAACACCTTTGTGTTTTCTATAAAAAAGAGCTCAAGGTGATGGAGATTATTACAAGATTTGAAGACAATTAACAAAACCATGTATGTCTGGGTCTCTACTCAGAGGAGGCTCTCCCATGTCTCAGCCATCCCTGCCAACATTTTCCCACACTAGCAATAGATATAAAACATGGCTTTATTCCATCCCTCTCCAACCCAGAAACTATGAAAGCTTTGTGTTCTCAGTACCCCCATTAGCAACTCTGGCCCAGTCTCACCATAGGAAAGGACTGCCCTCCCAAAGGGAATGGCTAACAGTATCACAATATGTCAAGAGGATGTAGACACAGCATTAAATCCTTATTTAGATCAAAGACTGAAAATATACCAGTATATGGATGCTATCTTAATATGGGGAGACTCATCCACATCCCTCTCCTGACATAGAGACCAGCTAATACCTTCCCTATCTACTCTAGGATTCAAAATAGCCCCTCACAAAATCCAGCTTACTCTTCCCATTTCATGTTTAATGACAGAACTCTGCCTTACCTCGATATACCCCTCAAACCCACCCTTTCCTTCCCTCAAAATTCCTTCCCTCTTGACTCCCTCAGAGATACTTCAGTAACCTTCTTCTGTCAATGCAACTCTAAACTATATGTCTCTTGCTATGTATGACCCAACAATACCTATATATCTCCTTATCTTAACTTCATCCTTATAATTTTCTTTTAAATTTTTTTAACGGTTCCAAAGGTGAGGGGGTTTATTCAGGGCAGAGGGCAAAGTTAGGGGGAGAGAAATGGGAGAAGTTGCTGGAGAAAGAGGAGAGAGAGAGGAGAGAAGAGGAGGCCAGCCATGACCATGTGGAGAGAGGGGGAAGGGAAGGGAGGAAGGGCAAGGAAAAGCTAGAGGCAAGAGAGTAAGAAAGTAAGAGAGAGAAGAGGAGGCAAACAGCCCTTTTTATACTGGGCATGCCTACCTGGCTGTTGCCTGGTAATTGTGGGGAGCAGCATACCTGGGTGTTGCCAGATAACTGTGGAGGTGGAGTTTAAACAGAATACTAACATTTCCACGTTTTGCTTTAATTAAAAAGAAAAATTAGAAAGATGTGACGGCGAAGTAGGAATAGGGTCGTTGTGAAATCTGGCTACTTCCTGCTGGCATTGGGGGCGATGTGTCTTTAGGGGAGACATAGAAGAATGGGTATGGGGGTAGTTTGTCCAGTCTTAGGAGAGCTGGCTGTTTCCTGCTCTCCAGGGTCTATAGAGTGAGCCATCTGAGAATAGGTCAGAAGGAACAGCTCCAGTAGAAGCAGCTGTGTGTGTGAAAGGAGATGGAGCATCTGGAGGTTGTTTCTTTGGAGCTGTTTTGAATGTGCCTGGACTTGCAAGAACTGGATGGCATCTATTTGGTCCATGAGAAGTAGATCTGAGTGGGTTTCCTGTAGCTTATAAGTTTACAAAAAAGATAACAGCATGAGTTAACAACAGGAGCAGCCTTTAAGATGACCCTTTGATGGATCTTATACTGGAATGTTTTATTAGTTAGGCAAGTATATAGGAACTCAGATAATATTAGTACAGTAGCATAGTAAGAAGAAGAAATATGAAGTATATAATTGATGGCAACTCATCTAGGTATGACCCAACAATACCTATATATCTCCTTATCTGAACTCCACCCTTATAATTTTTTTAATCTTTTATTGGATATTTTATTTACATTTCAGATGTAATCCCCTTTCCCATTTCCCCTCTACCTAGGAACCTCCTCTCATCCCCCCTCCTCCTGCTTCTATGAGGAAACGCCCCCTCCCACTCTCTCCTCTCCACCAACGATTCCCTCCACCCCCATTGAGAAATCCAGCCTTCACTGGAACAAAGACTTCCTTACCCAACTATGCATGACAATGTCATCCTCGCTACATATAAATCTGAGGTCATGGGACCCTCTATATGTGCTCCCAGGCTGGCGGTTTAGAACCTGGGAGCTCTGGTTGGTTGGTATTGTTGCTCTCCCCATGGGGCTGCAAACCCTTTCAGCTCTTTCAGTCTTCTCTCTCACCCCTCCATTGGGAACCCTATGATCTGTTCAATGGTCAGCTGTGAGCATCCACTTCTGTATATTTCAGGCTCTGGCAAACCTCTAAGGAGACAGCTATATCAGGCTCCTGTCAGCATGTACTTCCTGGCATCCACATCAGCATCTACCTTTGGTGACTGGACAAGGGCAAGATACCCAGGTGGAACAGTCTCTGGATGGCCCCTCCTTCAGTTTCTGTCCCATGCTATGTCTCCATATGTGCTCTCATGAGTATTTTGTTACTCCTTCGAAGAAGGGCCAAAGCACCCACACTTTGGTCTTCCTAGTTCATGAGCTTCATGTGGTCTGTGAGTTGTATCTTGGATATTGCCAGCTTTTGGGCTAATATCCACTTATAAGTGAGTGCATACCATGGGTATTCTTTTGTGATTGGCTTCCCTCACTCAGGACGATATTTTCTAGTTGCATCCATTTGCCTAAGAATTTCTCAAATTCATTGTTTTTAATAGCTGAGTATTATTCGTTGTGTAAAGGTACCAAATTTTCTGTATCTATTCCTCTGTTGAAGGACATCTGTGTTCTTTCCATCTCCTGGCTATTATAAATAAGACTGCTGTGAACATAGTAGAGCATTCCACCCTTATACTTTTAGGAGCCCTTTACCAACCACAGGGAGTGTAAGAATGGTTTCAGACTCTAATGGGTGGTGCACCCTGAATTTTAAATGAGGTGGATGTACTTGTTAATTCTTGCTATCCCCTCTCCCTCTCCAATATTCAATGGGTAACCAAAAATCCTTCCAGCTTTGCTATCAGCTTAGTAGGATTCCCAGGACAAAGTGACAACCATTATCCTGACAAAAAAATGGGCCTCTGACCTCCCTCTATTGCAATGGCTGCCCCAAAACTATTTTTAAAAAAAGTCCCAGTTGGAACACCTCAATATTTAAAAATGGGGAAAGAGAGGAGCTACAGCATTACTATATTACTCCCCTGTGGATGAACCCCATATCATCTATATTCAGAGAGGTGCTTCATCACACCTCCTCACATAAAGAATTATATGCTATATATCTAGATGTAAATGAAATCAAGGGCTCCCTTAAAATCTTTTTGGACATTGTATATGCTGTCAATTTCTCCCCTAGCTGTCAAGATCCTTTGTCAAACTAGATGCCACCCCACTTTCCCTTCTACTCATACAGGTTTCCACCCTCCTGTTTATCTTATTATATTTTATGCTGTCTTATTTGGTTGTTACCTCTTAGAATCAGGGTTTGTGTTGTTATTGTTGTTGTTTGTTTCTTTGTTTGTTTGTTTTTTGTGTTAACAGGAGGAAGAGAGCAAAGGATCCAGAGTGAAAGGAAGACCTGGGAAGAATAGAAGTAGGGAAAATTAAAACCCAGATATGTTGTATGAAAATAAAATCTACTATCAATGATAGAAAGCAAAAGAAAAGCAGAAACATAAAGATAGTGATGCTTGGAATGAACTAGGCACTGAATCAAGAGAATAGGAATTTTTAAATAACCTCTCTGTGGGACTGTAAAATCCTGGGTGTTCGGACATGCCCCCCAAACCCGGAGACCTAGCATAAAGCCCTCGCTAGGTCATGAGACTAACAGGTCTCTGCCTCAAAATTTATGTATTACCTGAAGCCCCGCCCGCTTCCAATATATGTACAAACTGCTTCCGACATGTTTCAGGAGAGCCTTTTTACCATCCAAAACCACCGCCGTGACAATAAATCTGGACGTGTTTAACTTCACATGTCTCTTGAAATCCTGAACTCATTGCATAAGCCAAAACCCACGCGAGGGGGCAGGAGTGGGAGAGAGCTAGCGGGCCGCAGGACACTTTCTCT
Organism: Grammomys surdaster; assembly: GCF_004785775.1. Lineage (NCBI taxonomy): Eukaryota > Metazoa > Chordata > Mammalia > Rodentia > Muridae > Grammomys > Grammomys surdaster. The sequence continues at coordinate 51,032 of NW_021604963.1, forward strand.
TGAGAGCCGAGGTTTTCGAGATGCCCCCACCCGCTGCTGCTCACCAGCTCACGGGGCAGGGAGATGGGAAGCCTTTCTCTCCACAGTCAGCTCTGCCCAGCTTGACTGAACAGCACGCCCCAGGGCCACCACTCCGCCGCCCGGGCAGTGACTGACACCTGTCCTTTCAAATGTGTGTGTATGTGTGTATCTGTGTCTGTGTGTGTGTCTGTGTCTGTGTGTCTGTGTGTGTGTCTTTGTGTGTCTGTGTGTGTGTCTGTGTGTAGGTGATCCAATCTTCCTGTAAGTATGGTGCCTATAGAGGACATAAGAGGGCATGGGATATCTCAGAGATAGTAGTATTCTAGGTAGCTGTAAGGGGTCCAATGAGACTTTCAGGAACCAGACTCTAGCCCTCTGCAAACACAACACATGTTGTTCTCAATCTCCAGGCACTTTGCATTTTCCTATGCTCACAAAACTTCCTTGGCATCCTTGGTGATTCTTTCCCATTATCCCACGTAACTGTAATGTCCTTCATGATTGGCCAAATACAAAGTGGTACAAGTTTTGCGAATGGTTCATCAGTCTCAAAATGTCCCAGGACTAGATGATGCTCAATTGGACATTGAAGGGCTTTGGCCCACAAAGGTGCAACTGAATAGAATATCGCTGATGGACAAATGATCAGAGAGTGTCACAGATCCTTCTCCAATCTTTTCTCCTTCAGTTGTCAGATCACCAGTGGGACTTCCTCTCAAGTCTGGCTGAAGTCTGGCCCAGTTCAAGTGTGATCATCACCAGCCCAGGTGCATACTGAAGGCCAGGCATGGGACCCTTCTGGTGGTTCAAAACTCGTACTGGGGCACGAGCACAGCTGCGCGCTGTGGTTGTGGCTGAGGCAGTCTTCAGAGCTGCGGCTCATGCCTTCCACGCCCTTTAGCAGCGGTCCCAGCTGATGTTGCCATCGTGCAGGTCAGTGTGCCCCTGCACACCTAGATCAAGTCCATCCCTGGAACTGTGGTTGCAGAAGAGAGAGGGAGAGCGGGGACCCAGTGTGCCAGCGGCCACAGCTGAGTCCCTGGGGCAGCCCGCAAAGGGAGGACCACTGTTGTAGGAGAGAGTACTCAACGGACTGCTGGAACAGGGAGCGTGTCCCATAGACGGCTGCAGCAAGGAGCGCAGAGAGGGTGAGAAGGCCTCCCCAGCCCCGGCACGAGTCTCCCACTTACACAAAGAGAGTCCAGAGTCCCAGGAGGCAGTTGGAATTGAAGATATGGAGATTTTATTGGTCATGTTGATAGTTGTATCTGGGTGGCGTACTCTCCACCGTACAAAATGCCAGGAGGGGCTGCTTATAGTGAGGAGAGGGGAAAAGGGAGGGGCTAGGGCCTTCTGGTAATATGTAAATCTTCAGGCAAGAGACCTGTTTCATGCCCTCTACCTGTGCCTTACGGGACACACTGCATGTTAGTTCTATGGGTTCTGGGACATGGCCAAACACCCCAGGATTTACACAGCCCCACACCTTCTTCATGTGTGCAGCAAACACTAAGCATGTCTTAGATAGCTGGATGGTCAAAAGCCATGTGCTCTAGCGATCCACTGGGGAAGGTGGAGAGATCGTAGCATGGATATTAATTGGAACATGCCAATCACAGGGGACAGCATGTGTACCTGGAGTACGTGCCTGGCGTATCTGTCCACCTAGAAAAGTGGAGCATATATTCGTGAGGCTGGAAGGATTTAAGTCTTTCCCTAGTTCTTCATTTTTCTGACCAAATTTGTGAATGAGTGTGTTTATCCATGTAGGAGAGAAAACAGGAAGAGAGTTGGGGTGGGGGAAGAAAGATTATTGGAGACAAATTCATGGGAAAGGTCTTGTTGAGCAATGTGGACATGTATGTAAGTGAATTTGGATACTCTGGGTGCACTAAGAATGGTTCATCAAGGATGACCTCTGGGCCAACCACTAGGGTAGTATGGTGTCCCTGGGAGAGAACTGTGGAGGTGAGTATAGAATCCCTCACTCCTTTGAGTCAGATTCCAAGGCTATGAATGTATGAAGATGAGAAATCTCAGTTACATTCAAAATTTCCAGAGAAGAAGTGGAATTATAAGACATAATTACAGGCCAGTGGGTTACTAGGAGGTGAGTGGTTTGGGGACTGGTAGCAGGTATAAAGAAAAAATATTAAAGAGAAAATAGTTGTTTTGTTTTGTTCTGATTCTGAGCATCAAATTGGGAACACTTTATGGAGTAGGATTAGAAGCCAAAGAGGCTGGGCAAACCAACTGAATCCTAACAAGTTCAATATACTTGCTCTGAAGGTTGCTCTCATGGTACAGAATTTATCTATGTAGAAGAGATGAGAGCCAGTATCACTACACAGATTACTACAAAACTACATCTTTGTGGGGGTCCTTAATAAAAGGAAGACCCACTCAGCCACAGATGACATAGTAGGGAATGGAGACACAAGGTCTAGGAGAAGAGGAAAATCTTGTGACTACCCCTGGGTCTCTTGCATCAGGAAGCCTGGCTGGGGATAGAAGGAGTCACAGAACCAAACATCCTCAGGCATGCATTCTGATCCTGAATGGCAGCAAGAGAAAAAAGGGGGATATATATAGAGAGAGACAAGATGAGAGAGGGAGAGTTCTGAGGACACATGTTCTTTTGCCCTGGATGAGCGGTCATTGTCCTTGCACCACCCATTATAATCAGGGTAGCTCCCAGGAAAAATAGAAGCTTGTTACACTGGGGGACTCTGGTGGATTTTCCTCTTTTATCAATGCCTTCAGCTCCCCAATGTGCCATATTGGTCAGTGTCTGTCAGCTAACAATGGGAAGTAGTTCTTTGAACAAAGGGTCAAAAGGAATTCCCCATATCTGTCATGAGGTACAATGACGAAGATCTGGATAGTTGGATCTTAAAAGGCCAGCTGTCCCTCCTGAAACTGACCACTTGAGAAGAGATGCCAGGAGTCCTTAGCAATGAGTCTACAAATTGTTTATACAAGATGTCACAAGTCAATATTCAACATACAGGTGACCACTGTGGATGAGCATGTTATTGTAACACTCAAAGGATGCAACTGTTGTCTTCTGAGTAGCCTCAGCAGGATTTGGTGAGATGCTTAGAGGTAGAGTCACAGGGAAGTTGTGAAGTTGAGTACATCTGCCCTTCAGAGGCAATTTATGGGTGTCTGTGTTTTTTCTGTGGGTGTCCTTTGTGAGTAGATGCATGTCTGAACAGGGGCAAGGTGTACACCCACAAGTAAATATGTTTTGCTTTGAGTTCCACATATCCTTCAGAAGTTGGCCACTTTGTATTGCTGGTATTTTTCTTGGATGTGAAAATAATGATTAGCCTGTGCTTGATGGCGTGTGATCCCACCAGATCCACCCACCAGTTAGGGCATCTCTGGATCTAGGATTCTGAGGGCAAGCCACCAAGCCTGGATTTCCACCATGAACTCACTCACTCCTGTTCATGCTGTAAGCACCTTTAATGTCTGAGCTAACTCCCCAGATCCTTTTCAATGGTATTGCATACATCTGGCTTGAGCCTGCACAGGTCAATACTTCTGTCTGAACTACTGGCAGATCATCCGTACAAGTGCCGTCCGATGTCCATATGTATCTGTCAATCAATCAGTCAATCAATCAATCAATCAATCAATCAATTGATGAAAAAATAAAAGCAGAACTAATGGAACTTGAAGGGGTTAAAACAAAACAAAATTAATAGCCACAAATTTATGATAATCTGGAAGGTTTAGGATCTGGGAATAGTTGGAGGTTAATGTGATAAAAAGACACTGTATGAAAATCTCAGACAACCAAAAAGAGAGGATTTTCAAGGAATTTGACTGAGCTGATGACCCCCTCAGCTTCTAGTTCATTTTGTACCTCAACTGAGTATGCTGTGCCTTGTCCTGTACACTTGTATAATTTCTGCAGCTATGCTGCTTGGGCCTGGAGCCTCTGACCTGTGACCTAAATATGCTTTTCGATGAGTTATGTCAAGTGTAGCCATTCATTCCTGAATCAAGAGTTTCCTTTAGAATGGGAGTCTGCATCCAGTGGGTGTTAATGCCAGGGTGGTAGCAGTCAGAGTATATATCTTCTGTCCAGAGTACAAAGCTTTGCTTTGAATGCTCATTGAGCAGAAGATTCCTAGGTAACAATACTCCTGAAAATCGGAGATTAGGGCCTGGCAGGGTTGTCATCGCACATGTCACCATGCCTTTCAATGACTTGAGTTCAGTTCGTGAAACCCATGTGGTTTGTAGAGAGACCACACTTCTGTGATGGCCTCTACTATTCAGAAATGTGTCTCAAGTCATGGCATGTGTGAATACTCAAATGCACACAGTTTTGAAAAGTATGAAAAAAAGATCAGAAAAATTGGAAATTGTGTCTTGAAAGCACCAGACTCCTTGCCCAGGTTCCCAAGGGCTCAGGAATGTAAGGAAAGCAGTTTGGAGAGTGCTGCTTGCTTACTGAATACATTTTCCCACTCAAGCATGGAGACAGCAAAGGACAAGGAATCAAAATGGACTCACAAGAAGACAAGCAACCCAAGAACTCCTTGCTGGTGTTCCTTTTCTTCCAATGTACATGAACTTTATTCTCAAATCTAATGCCCCATCTTGTATCCTATCAATTGAGTCTACTGAAAGAAATTATGTTTCATGCTCCTCAAAATCAAGAGAGCCAGAGCTAACAATAGTTGGTTGAGTTTCTTTCTTTACCTTAAAGCTGTTTTCTTCCTTCTTCCTGCTATTTGGAAGGAGCCAGCTACACAGGGAATAGAACCATGGGGACATGACAGTCCTCACAATACGTTTGGCAATAACTATGCCCAGAAGTGTAGTCCCAGTAGCTGCTAGGAAAAAGTTCCCATTGTGTAAGCAGCTGTTCCATTTGGTCAGTTTCTGTGTGAGCTCAGAAAGCCATTAATATTACAGGACATGCATAGGTATCAGGAATCACTGTCAGACTAGAAGATTGCATATCATAGAAGCAGGGGAGGCCTTTTGAAGGCCTTACAGTACTATTTCTTACTTTTTCCTTTCTTCTGGTATCCTTGATTTTCGCTGCTAATGCCTCCATTACCCTGAAGCCTTACAGAATGACCACTGACTCCTAGCAGGAGAGGGTTTCCCTCCAAAAGTTTCATCCATTCATTATGTACCCAAAAATCATGAAGAGAGAAACTGTAGTAGAGTTTGAAGAATGTTAAGAAATCTCAGAAACCCTACCCCAGCATCACCATTTGCAAGTAGGTCAAACCTAAGACCAGTTACAGTATGGCCACAGTGAATGGAAATGATGAGGGCCACCATCCAGGGGCAAAAAAAATGTAATCTCATAAGAATACTCTTTGCATGAATGTCATCAACGTCTGTCATCCCTTCCTGAACAGTCCTCAGACCTCCATTTTCCCTGTGCTGTATGTACACAGCAAAACTATATGTGCCATGAGAATTTTCTACAAATGGGACAGTTGCAGGGAAAGATTAGTGTCTGGAGAATAGCACACATTGATTGGACTGGCCGACGAATGTTTCATTCAAAGACAAGGTCGTCATGCATAATGGAGTTCAGAATGATGGGGAACAGGGACAATAGAGAGGACTGGGAAGATTGGAGGAAAGGGAAGCTGCAATCAGGATGTAAAGTAAAAAAAAATAACAATAATAAAAATTGCAAAAACACTAAGGTATGGATTTACACAGGATGAGAGCTGATGTTACCTCTGGTCTTTACAGACACACTCCCAGATGGAGTCTCACAATCATATGCAGAGATAACTTATACTAAATTAATACATCACAAAATAATGACAATAAACCAGGATGGAATTTCCATGTGACTGCCATATGGAATGGTATACATTACAATTTTTATTTCTTCATTATAAAAAAGAACTCAAACTAGGTCAATGCTGATTTGCTTTTCTAGGATTTCTCAATGGAAAAAAAATGTGTTCCAGTTTGATTCTGCAAAATGTAACTAATTCTTATGAATTTTATGGCATTTAGTACCTGCTAAAATTTTTTTGGTCTCAAAAGAAATAGATAGAAACTATTTTAAATATTTCAGTATTTTGAAATTACTTCAGAAATTATATACTAATTTTATGTACTAAGTATAAACATTTTGTACAAAAATAAATTTTTGTTTATAAGATTTAAAAATAAAAAGAAAGAAAGAATGGATATGGTGTAGTCAGTAATTATGGTCAAATGAGATTCTCAACCATGCTCCTGTAACCAGGGGTTGTGGAGTAGTAAAAAGGGCTGCTTCATCCATTAAGAGGATCACTGTTAGGGTGAGCAAGGAGCAAAGGTGAGGGATACCAAGCCACTCTAGGGACTGGGACAGAGTTCTTGGACAAGATGTTACTGTTCTTATCCACTGTAGGATCAACTTCTCTGGGGGGTGTGATACAAAGGCTAGCATCTGTGCCTGAGCCCACATGCCAAAGGTTCCTGCATCCCCAACAGGAGATCCTCTTGTTGATTGAAGTAGCCTTCTTGAGTATCCAAGGAAGAACTTAGGCCTATGGTTCCATGACCATCCTCCTATGCTGCCATCTAATTCTGAAATTTCCTGTCATGTACTCTGAAGAGGGGCAGGTAGGGATCCTGAATGCAGAGGGGATATCAGGAAGGCCACCAGGTAGCTAAAGTATCAGGTAGGGGAAGATGTCACAGGAGGAAAACATGGCACTACTTCAGAGATGGACTATTGAAAGAAACAAGGATAAGCAATGCTGTTTCAAAAGGAGAATTCATGAAAAGTGACCAGGCAACCTTAAGTGCAATGGAAATTTCACAGTCAGTAGCATGGCTGCAGCCACTGTCTCTTCCAATCCACTGGAAACTGCACACAGTAGCAATAATCACAGGGAACATATATAGTTTCATGGTAACTGGTGGGAAGGGAGTCACAGCACAATGGTTTCCTCTTATAGGCCTTCCCTCACTATGATCAAGTTCCTCTCCTCAAGATCTTCAAAATCTTCTGCAAACATTTCTTACTCAATAAGTTCTTTTCTGGTTCTTTCCTGGAAACAATTCTTTTAGAGGAAGCCAAGTTCCTACACATATGCTAATTTGTATACCTTTCTCAAAGGTATAGATCTTTCCACATGCATTATATCTGTACTGCAAAGAAACCCTTCTTTCTTTACAGGTCTACAAAGTCCCATCTGTCAGACAACACATCAATCGGTCAAACCCAGAGAGTTTTAGGGTCTCACATGTTAACACCTCCTTCACAGGAAGAGGAACATTTCACTGTGTGGGAACGAAGGATGCAGAGGACATTCAGTTCTCAACTTTACAATATTGGGAGAAGTTGAACATTCCTTTGTGTGGGTGCCCATGTGAAAGCTCATCTTTGTGGAAGGCTTCTGACACCATCATCCCTGCTGTGTGACAGACTCTGATCCACAGCTTTATGGTCAGGGCTCTCACATGTCTTCCTGTGCTCAGTACATGATGTTCATGGGGAATTTCCAAGTATGCTAGGGCCTGAGCTGTGAGTCCACATACATTCCTTTTTTTCTGGAGGGTAAAGAAATGGGTGAGGCCACCATTGCAGCCACAAACATACATTTCCTTGTCTTTGGTCTGGATGCATAAACAAACTATATTGTGTCTCAGGATCAGGAACCAAAGGAACCAAAGTCTGTAAGACCAGGATACCTGAGCAGGCTGATCATACAATGACCTTTGCACTACCACTCATAGGAGGACAGTGTGGTCCTCTTTGATGATAGTGTGGAATACACACTTCTGGCTAAAAGGACAGTGTGGTTGAAGGGTCTGAGGTATGGAGCATGGTGGCATAAGGTAAGCATAAAATGGTAGCCCTTGGCCCAGATAAATGAAGCAAACTTTTTCTGTAAAGGGTGAGGATCTGGGCATATTAGCTTTAGAGTATTGGACAGGCTTGTGTGGCAGATGAGAATATCCCAGTTCCCTCCCAACATCCCTTCAATTGCACTTGTTATACATCACAAATGGAGTCTAGCCAATGTTTCTACACATGTATGTTTTCAGTCCCTTTTATGCTTATAGAGCTTGGAACAGAATAATGCCCTTAAAATACCCTTTTATGAATTCAATGGCAGCTTGATATCTCATGAAGCCAAAGGCTGTGAATGAATCATTCAGTGGTGCAAGTGAGACAAGCCATTGGGACACCAGTGAATCTGCATGTTGGTGGGCAAATTCTACATTGGGAGTCTAAACGGTAACTTTGTCAGAACCATGGTGTAGACGGTTGAAAAAAGGAATAAAAGCTAGCTAGTGCACCATATAGCTAATGGGGCAGTAAGATCATGGTTGAAATCTGCAAGTTGGAGAGACCGAGATCTTAACTTGGAGATCTTGTGGGAGCGCACATAAAGCATGTGACAGAGAGGACATCAAAGCAGACCAGGCTCTATGTATTTGAACACTCTCAGCATAGACAGATACTTCTGTCATGAGGTGTTGGATATCACTAGTGAGCAGAAAAGGTCATCAAAAACTATGCCTTGAGGAATCCAACAATGCAAATGCCAGGTTTGTTGGTTTGGCTAAACCGAGAAAGAAAAGGCAAAAGGAAAATAAAATATAGTGTTTCACATTGTTTAATGAAAAGAGCTTTGGAGTATAGTCTCACCTCAGTCATATCTCCCTTAGTCCAGAATCCTTGTCTTTATGACACACACTACTCTTTCTTCCACGTTTGCCACCATGTCCTAGAAGCTTAGTGCTAGCAAGAAATCTCTGAGTTAGATAATAGAGTTTCTTTGGCCTTGTGAAGTATGTGGATGACCTTCATGTGCTTCACTGGAGTAAGCCAACTCCTCCAGTACACCCTGAAGCTGCTCCAATTTTAAACCATCATATGTCCTCAGCTATGTAACTCATTGTTCTCTGGTCAGAAAAGACAGTTTATTATCTAACAATTTTTATTAGTTTTTCTCTTACATTATTTCTTTTTCATTTTTAGTTCAGGTCTCACTTTTAGTGTAGTTTGGACTGGAACTCACTGTGTAGCAGAGAATCCTCTCAGATGTATAGTCAACTTCCTGCCTCTCACCCCTTGGGACTTATAGGAATCGACTACTGAGCCTATGTGAGTATGAGCGTCTGTCTCTCTGCATCTGTGTGTTTCCTACACACTCACACATTCTCAGATGCAAACTACACATGTTCACTGTTTGTCAACTGGATTGGATCTCATGATGCAACCAAGTCCTGTCTCCAACCTCTGATCCTTCTGTCTTGGCATCCCAAGTGCCTGGAGGTGTGGCATGATCATATTAAATCTGTCTGTCCTTAAAAACTGCCAAGGAATCAAAGTTCTTGAGCTCAGTGTTGTGAATGCATCTCTCCCAATGTTGGAGAATACTTGCTCACTGCTAGAATCTTTGTTCTCTACCAAATCAACACCTTACTCAGCAACAATGGAGGTATTTTGATTAAGAGAGGAAGTGGGGGGGTATGGCTTATTAAACTAGATCTGAGCAGTCTTCTTTAAACTCTGGGAAAATATTTGAAAAAAAAATATCTTCAGTGACTCTACACAATGCAATACCATATGTTAGCTTTCTAGATTCTCTGCTACAGATGGTTCTGACCAAATGCCTTTATCCAAGCAAACAGATAAAACATGTCTCTGTACCCACACAACTTGCCTCCAATTATTGTTTTCTTTTCTGTGAAGTGCCACAGCCCATTTACCAATAACAGCTGCTCTGTTACTGTTATGATTTCATACCTCATGTGTATGTCTGCCTTTTGAAATTAGAGTTCAAGTTGGAGGTTAAGTAGGCTAAGGCCTAGAAATGACACAATCGCTCCAGTGGTGCCTCCCTTAAAAAAAAAAAAGAAAGTAAAAAGCGGATTTGTAGGACTGTGAAAGGAAAGCATGGTTTCTGATCAAGCACTGGCTAGAGATGGATGAAGACCCTACAGTTTTCTCTGCAAGGGACTGCATACATTTCACCATGCTCCCAGACTCCAGGCTCCTGACATGAAGCCTAAGATCTCCATTGATCGATGTCTCTCTGTCACATAGGCCATTGCCCATACTAGTCCCTCCACAGGTAAAGGGCGTGACCTCAGGCCACAGAAACTAAAGAGATCTCCATATTCATGAAACACCTAAAGGCCAGAGGGGATAGTCAATTAAGCATTCCTTCCCAGACACTCCTCCTTGCAAAAGGTATTTAACCTCAGGCTGGCCATGAGGACACGAGATACAGCTTCATCCACTTTCTGCCATGACAATAAATGTTTTAAAAACATGAACTACCTTTCCTCATAGGGGCACAGTGTGGGGAACCATCAAAAAGGCCTTGAACTACCCCATTGCCACCTAATCTCCTGCTGACCACTCGGCTTTCCAGCCTCAGAGCCCACCAACTCAGGCAAGCTAGAAAATCAAGCCAATAACCAACACATTGAGTCACGATGACTAAGTGTCTCTATACTGCAGGGCACCACTGGAGCTCATGTCTCCCTTTTGCCCCTTTCAGTTGCAGGTCAGTCCAGCCCACTTGTCCCCCTCCATTATCGGTCCTTCCACAGTCTCTCAACAGAGCCTGGGAGCCCAAGGGATGAGACAAGCTAGTCCCTGGCAGCCACCTGACCCAAAGATCTCCAATCCAAGAGCTCTGGCCCACACTGGGTCTCAGACTGTGTTCTCCCTGTGCCCACGGTAGAGTCCTGCAGCGTCTCACAGCCTGTCGTCTGCCTGGCGCACGGTGTAGTGAACTCAGGAAACTTCCTGTCCTTCTGCCAACTGAGCTGCAGCTCCAGCTGCCTGGAGTGGCAGATACACAGGACCCACAACTCAGCCCAACAGAACCCACACCCCAGCATGAGCCACAGACCCACAAACACCTTCCTGATTCATCTTCCCTCTTATGATGCCCACATGGCAAGGGGATTCTCATGGAAAGCATTTCAGACTGTATCTTTGCCATGTCTAGATGCATGGACTCTTGAAAAATGTGCTACAATCAGTATGGAGCTCTAAGGAATAACACCTTACAATATCCTTGGGTCCACCTGCAGAGCACTAAGGGCATACCCAAGGACCACAATATACCCACAGAAGCATCGTGCTGCACAAAGTCCCCTTCATAGCTGGATGCTGCCGCTCAATGCAAGACACTGTTCCCACTTTGGTAATTGTACATGAGGCCACACAGAGAGCTGAGAAGTGATCAAGGTTGGGTCAAGTCCACACCAACAGTGAGGGCCCATAGGACACAAAGGAGACTCAAGACTGATCATGCTTAAGAAGAGTGGTGTCCAAGGTCATGTAACAGTTAGGTCACAGGGATAGTACTACATCAGTCGCTGGTAAATAGGGTGCCACCGAGGCTTATGGATGTATTCTGTAGATGAGTAATTTACCAGCTTTTTGTCTCTTTATGCTACCTCACCACCTTTTATCTTTCCAGTAGAGGAAAGAGCCAGTCTCATGTCATACTTACATTGACTTCTGAGAGATAAATACATATGACATATTTTTAAATCCAGCTTTGGGCTTTGGAAAGGGTTTTCATTTATTTGCATATGTTTACTTTTGTCCATATGGGGTATCAACCTAGTACATGGTAGGAATATGCTACCACTGGACTATATTTCCTACCTTCTTCTTTGACATTTCTTTTGACATAAAGGCTCAAAGTAGGGCATTGGGTATTCTTGAACTCACTGTCTAACTCTGGATTCAGGCTTGTGATCCTTCAGGCTCAGCAGCCCACTGAGATGGAATTACAGGCTTAAACCCTCAGGCCTGCTCTAAGATCAAGAATTGACAAATGGGACTTCATAAAATTGCAAAGTTTCTGTAAGGCAAAGGACACTGTCAATAGGACAAAACGACAACCAACAAATTGGGAAAAGATCTTTCCCAATCCTTCATCTGATAGAGGGCTAATATCCAATATATACAAAGAACTCAAGAAATTAGACTCCAGACAACCAAATTAGCCTATTAAAAAATAGGGTATAGAACTTTACAAAATATTTTCAATGGAAGAAACTCGAATGGCTGAGAAGCACCTAAAGAAATGTTCAGTATCCTTAGTTGTCAGGGAAATGGAAATCAAAACAACCCTGAGATTCCATCTCACACCAGTCAGAATGGCTAAGATTAAAAGCTCAGGTGATAGTAGATGCTGGCGAGGGTGTGGAGAAAGAGGAACACTCCTCCATTGTTGGTGGGACTGCAAGATGCTACAATCAGTTTGGAAATCAGTGTGGCGGTTCCTCAGAAAATTGGACATAGCATTACCTGAGGATCCAGCTATACCACTCCTAGGCATATACCCAGAAGATGCTCAAACATATAACAAGGACATATGCTAAACTATGTTCATAGCAGCCTTATTTATAGTAGCCAGGAGCTGGAAAGAACCCAGATGTCCTTCAACTGAGGAATGGATTCAAAAAATGTGGTATATTTATGCAATGTAGTATTACTACTCAGCTATTAAAAACAATGAATTCGAGAGGTTCCTAGGTAAATGGATGGAACTAGAAATTATCATCCTGAGTGAAGGAAGCCAATCACAAAAGAACACACATGGCATTCACTCACTGATTATTGGATATTAGCCCAGAACCTTGAAATGCCCAAGATGCAACTCACAGGCCACATGAAGCTCATGAAGAAGGAAGACCAAGTGTTGGTGATTCTGTCCTTCTTAGAAGGAGCAACAACATACTCAAGGGAGCAAATATGGAGACAAAGCGAGGGACAGAAACTGAAGGAGGGGCCATCTGAAGACCATTCCACCTGAGTATCCATCCCATGTGCAGTCACCAAGGGTAGATGCTGATGTGGAAGTCAGGAAGTGCATGCTGATAAGAGCCTGATATGGATGTCTCCTCAGAGGTCTTCAAGAGTCTGACATATTCAGAGGCAGATGCTCACAACTAGCCATTGAACTGATAATGGGGTTCTCAATGGAGGAGTTAGAGTGAATACTATTGGAGCTGAAAGGATTTGCGACACCATGAGGAGAGCAACAATACCAACCAACCACAGCTCCCAGGGTCTAAACCACCAGCCTGGGAGCACTTAGGGAGGGATCCCGGGCTTCAGCTGAATAAGTATGAGTGGAGGGCCATGCTGGGCATAGGTGGAAGAAGAAAACCTTGACCTCATGAAGGCTCGATGCCCCAGGGGGTGGGAATTTTGAGGGGGGGAGGTGGGAGTGGGGGTAGTAGATAGAGTTTACATCCACAGAGAAGAAGGAGGAGGGGTGAGGGGATAGGGAGTTCCTGGGTGGGTGGGGGATGGGGTAAGGGGACAACATATGAAATGTAATTAAAACATAGAATAAAAAATTTTTTAAAAAACTCTCATGCCTGTGTATCATTTCTGTTTGAAGACAAACACATGGACCTTTTTCT